>NC_051094.1:18600000-18750000 GCF_901709675.1 Syngnathus acus
GCAGTACAAGGCCAGTGGAAAGGAAACCCAAACAGCAGTTGCACTGATGAGTTTATTTAACCAATCATATAAAAACAAGCAAGGAGAAGATGTCTGGACTAAAGGAATTTAAGAGAGAAAGAGACTAAGAATATTAATTTCGCACATTAGCTATTACGGCATGAATAAGAACTCAACAAGAAAGTTCAATTTGTACAAAACATGATATTAATCGAATCAAGTCAATCTTTATTTGCCAGGTTTGAGAATGCCAAACAAGGAATTTGACTCAGGTACATCTTGGCCTCTGTACAACATTTAGGTAGCTAACAACATTCAGGACAACGTGCAAAAATTGAAAATTATTCTCAAACATACCCTGATCTTAAACTCCCAGGAGGGCAAGAAAAAACTCAAAACTCCTACTAGGGGAAATGAGAAACCTTGAGAAGAGACCACAGATGGGAGGATCCCTCTTCCAGGATGACCAGGCTGCAATGGATGCAGACAGTACACATACTACAAATAATATGGACAATCCAAAGGTAAAGCATCGAGAGCAGGATTTATTGCACAGTAATGACTCTGAGACTCTATGAGTGGTGTGAGTTCATCAGAGAGACACCCTGGGGGAAGAAGCTGTGTCTGTGTCTGCTGGTTTTGGCGTACAGTGCTCTGTTTTTGGTATCGGTACCGGCGATACTAGCACCAGTATTTACTTCTATTACTAAGATCTCAGATATCAGCTCTAGGCTCCAGCACACCTGCTGATGTACATAAGAGATACAGACAACAGGTGGATGAATATTTTCACTTAAACATTTTTTTTTTGAGGCCTAAATGCAAAGCACTATGTGTGGCAGAAATCTAACACTGCTCATCATCCTTACCACAAAATCCCCATTGTGAAAAATTGTGGTGGAAACATCATGCTGTGTGTGGGGTTACTTTTTTAAGCAAGGAGAGTGGAGCTGTTCAGAGTTGTGAAGATGAATGGAGCTAAATACAGGGTAATCATGGTAGAGAACCTGTTGGAGGCTGCAAAACACTGGCAAGGTAAATTCGTTTTCCAGTCAAACAATGGTCCTCATTTATTATTATGGATACGCACAAATTTGTGAAAAAAATGTGCATACGCATGTAATGTGTGATGCATCAATATCTCCGTACTTGATTTTGTGTATGTTCTGCGAAAAAATTCAGAACATACTGAAAATATGCATACACATAACAAATGAAGGATCAGCTGCTGACAATACATGAAAACCACATATTTTAACCGAGATGCACAACGTATTGGAACTAGTCATTTATATCAACAACTATAATCATTTTAACAGAAGTTACCAAAGTAAAAAATAAACAAATATGTCTTATGTCCTAAATAAAAATGAAAAGAACATGCCTGGTTCCTTTTTAACAGCAGTTACTAAAGTAAAAATATATACAAATGATACGTCTTATGTTCTAAATAGACATGAAACAGACACTTGTCACATTTAGTCTGGTTCCATTCAAGTGCTTGGATGTGCTTCTGCACAGTATCTGTGTGTCAGCAAAGCTTCTGTTAGACATACAAACAGATCAGTATACTGGAACCAAAGTTTTCATATGGATATAGTAACTGCACATTACAAATCTAGAACACTTCCACAAAGTTACAGTTGACATACAACAACCATCAAAAGTAGGCACACATTGCCATTGGCTTGCTTGACATAACTCCGACCGGCAGGTGTCAGGCTCAGGCAGGGAGAGGACTCGAATGCAGAGTTTCGACAGTTCAAGGTGTTTTATTTCTTCGGCGGATGACCGCTCCAAAAACAAAGGTGCCTCACACTGAGGGAAAAAAGGCAAAAACAAAGGCGCCTCAAACTGAGGGAAAAACGAAGGCAAGGTCTCACGCACAACCCACAAAGCGTGGACAAAAAGGTCTCTGTGAGCAAGGCAATCAAGGGCTAAATCCGTGGCTATGGAGTCGCTGGTGGTCATGGCTTGCAAGACGCACTGGCAGAGGACAAGGGGAAGACGCAGGCTAAATACACACACAGAAGGGGAAGGACACAGGTGCAGACAATCAGGGCGGACGACACAGGTGTACGTGGTTAACAAACGGGGAGGTCAAGTGAACGAGCGTGCAGCGGAAGGACCAGTGATCTGGAATGTGATGTACAAAATAAAACAGGAAGTTAGAACATGACGGACAAGACAAAACAAAACAACCTACAAAACCGGACAGCATGACATAACCCCCCCCTCTAGGGCCGGATCCCAGACGGACCAGGAGCATCTGGGTGAGCAGCGTAGAAGTCGTCCAGCAGACCAGGATCCAAGATAAAACTGCGCGGCACCCATTGCCGCTCCTCTGGCCCATAACCCTCCCAGTCGACCAGGAACTGCCAGCCTCGTCCCCTCCTGCGCACGTCCAGTAGTTCCTTGACCGTGTACGCAGGCCCACCCCCCACAGTCCGCGGAGACGGAGGCGGCTCGGGAGCCGGCACCATCTCACTCTCCCTGACCGGCTTGATCTTCCCGACGTGGAAGGTGGGATGCACAGCGAGGGACCGGGGCAGGCGAAGCCGTACAGCGGCCGGATTCACGACCTTGGAGATGGGAAAAGGCCCCACAAAACGGGGGGCCAGCTTCCTGGAGCCCACTTGGAGCGGAAGATCCCGAGCGGACAGCCAGACCCGTTGGCCCCGCTGGTAGGCGGGCGCCGGCCGTCGTCTCCGGTCGGCCATCCTCTTCACTCGGTCCCCCTGGCGGACCAGCGTGGCACGCGCCGCCGCCCAGATGCGACGGCATCGTCTCACCACGGCGCGCGCCGAGGTCACCGACACCTCTGGCTCATTGTCAGGGAAGACCGGGGGCTGATAGCCAAAGACGCACATGAAAGGGGACATCCCCGTAGCAGTGGTAGGGAGGGAGTTATGGGCGTATTCCACCCAGATCAGGTTCTTACTCCAGGAGGAGGGGTTCTGGGCCACCAGGCAGCGGAGGCCTGTTTCCAGCTGCTGATTGACGCGCTCCGCCTGGCCGTTCGCCTCCGGGTGATAGCCCGAAGTGAGGCACACGGTGGCTCCTATGTGTCTGCAGAACTCTTTCCAGAAGCGAGACACGAATTGGGGCCCCCTATCCGATGTGACAGTCCGCGGGAATCCGTGTACTCTAAAAACATGGTCCATGAGGACTTCGGCTGTTCGCTTTGCTGAGGGTAATTTGGGCAGGGCAATGAAATGGGCCATTTTGGAGAACCGGTCCACCACAGTGAGTATCGTGGTCTTCCCCTTGGAAACGGGAAGCCCAGTGACAAAATCTACAGAGAGGTCGGCCCAGGGACGGGAGGGAATGGGGAGGGGTTGCAGCAACCCCACCCGGGTGCCGGGGGTGTTCTTGTTGCGCGCACAGACGGGGCAGGCTGCCACGTACTCCCTGACGTCGGCCGCCATGGAGGGCCACCAGAATCGCTGCTGCACAACGTACAGGGTTCGTCGAACGCCGGGATGACAGGCGAGCCGGGAGGTGTGTCCCCAGTGGACGACTCGGGAACGCAGCTCGGGCGGCACAAAAAGTCGATTCGTCGGGCAGTTGTCAGGGGGTGGTGCGTCACCGTTGGCCTGCTTTACTTGGTCTTCTACGGGCCAGGTAACGGCCCCTACCACACAGTGAGGACGAAGAATGGGTTCGGGCTCCTTGGCCTCCGGATCCGGACTGTAGACGCGGGACAGTGCATCAGGTTTGACGTTCTTTGCTCCCGGTCTGTAGGACAGGGTGAAATTGAAACGGTTGAAAAAGAGCGACCAACGAGCCTGGCGTGAGTTCAGCCGTTTTGCGTTCTTGAGGTACTGCAAGTTCTTATGATCCGTCCATACTAAGAATGGTTGTTGGGCTCCCTCCAGCCAGTGTCTCCACTCCTCGAGCGCCTGCTTCACCGCCAACAATTCTCGATCACCCACGTCGTAGTTCTGTTCGGCGGGGGTCATCCGCCGGGACAGGTAAGCGCACGGATGAAGCTTGTTGTCCTCTGGTAACCTTTGGGACAGGACGGCGCCGATTCCTCGACTGGAGGCGTCAACCTCCACCACGAACTGACGAGAGGGGTCGGGCAGTGTGAGGATCGGGGCGGTGCTGAATCGCCTCTTTAGCTCCTGGAAGGCAGCCTCTGCTTCCGCCGTCCAACGGAAGGGGGCGGCTGGAGAAGTCAGAGCATGCAGCGGGGCCGCTGTGGCACTGAAACCTCGGATGAAACGTCTGTAGAAATTAGCAAAGCCTAGAAATTGCTGCACCTTTTTGCGGTTATCGGGTCTGGGCCATTGGGTTACGGCGCTTACTTTGGCTGGGTCCATTTGGACCTTACCGGGGTGTATGATGAAGCCAAGGAAGGAAATTGTGTCGACGTGGAACTCGCTCTTCTCCGCCTTCACGTAAAGGTGATGGTCCAGGAGGCGTTGCAGGACCGATCTAACATGGTTCTCATGGGTCTCCGTATCAGGTGAATAGATAAGAATGTCATCCAAATAGACATAAACAAAACGATCTATAAAGTCTCCCAGAACATCGTTAATCATGGCTTGAAATACTGCGGGGGCATTGGTGAGACCAAATGGCATCACCAGGTACTCAAAGTGTCCTCGAGGGGTGTTGAATCCCGTCTTCCATTCGTCTCCCTCCCGGATGCGCACGAGGTGGTAAGCGTTACGCAAATCCAGTTTGGTGAAGACCCGAGCTTGCTGCAACTGATCGAAGACCGTCGCCATGAGTGGAAGAGGGTATCGATTTTTAATAGTGATCTGGTTGAGAGGGCTATAGTCTATGCAGGGGCGTAGGGTACCGTCTTTTTTGCCCACAAAGAAAAATCCGGCCCCTGCAGGGGAGGATGAGGGTCTGATCAGTCCCGCCTTAAGCGACGCGTCTATGTACTCATTCAGAGCTTGTTTTTCGGGTTCCGAGAGGGAATAAAGCCTCCCCTTGGGTATCGTAGCCCCAGGCAGAAGCTCTATAGCGCAGTCGTACGGACGGTGGGGCGGTAGCGAGCTAGCCTTGGCTTTGCTAAATGCTTCCGCGAGTTGGTGGTAACAGACTGGTACACCGGTGAGATCAGGGGTTTCGGAGTCAGAGCTACGGTTAAGGCTGATCGGGGGTTTAGGTGCGACACATGACTCTTGGCAACTGGGTCCCCATCCCCTTATCTCCCCGGACGCCCAGTCCATGGTTGGATTGTGGAGCGACAGCCACGGGTACCCGAGTATAATTGGATTCTTGGGGGAGGTTATCACATGTAGTCGGACTTTCTCGTGATGAGTCCCGAAAGATAGTGAGAGAGGTTCGGTTACATGGGTTATCTCAAAAAGCGCCTGACCATTGAGCGCCTCGGCTTTCACGGTCGTGGCTAGCGGTTCAGTTCTTATTCCCAGCCTCCGAGCAAAAGTCCAGTCGATCATACTCTCATCTGCCCCGGAGTCAATTAGCACCCCGAGCTGGGTGATTTTCCCAAGGCATGTAAGCGTGCCGATGGGTAGGGTCCGAACCTTCCGCGGGCTACCGGAGAAGGCGCTTACCTTCATGGTTCGTTTCTCGGGGCAGGAGCCGACGATATGTCCCAGAGCGCCGCAGTAGTAGCAACGACCTTCCTGGCGTCGGCGCTGCTTCTCCTCGGCGCTCAACTTGGCTCTGCCGAGTTGCATGGGTTCCGCCCCGGGCGGTAGCAGTGCCGTGTTCGATGGTTGGTGCGGGATCTCGAGGTGCGGCGATGCCAACCCGGCCGAGGGGGGGAAGACGGAAGCGCTCCGGCTTGCGCGCTGCCTCTTTCTTTCCTGCAGGCGATTGTCGGTTCGGACAGCCAGCGCGATGAGCGCGTCGAGGTCAGCGGGGAGATCGAGGGGAACGAGCTGGTCCTGGATGGTTCCAGAAAGACCCTTGAGGAAGATATCATACAGGGCCATCTGGTTCCACCCGCATTCTGTGGCCAGAGTGCGGAAGCGGATCGCGTAGTCGCTGACTGACTCACGCCCCTGGGACAGCTGGCTCAGCTCCCGCGCTTTTTCACGGTCCGAGGAGACAGGATCGAACACCATGCGCAGGGCTTCGACGAACGCGGCGAGAGATCGGCAGGTGACGGAATCCCGGGCCCATTCTGCCATTGCCCACGCCCGGGCTCTTCCTGTCAGGTAAGAGATCATGTAGGCCACCCGGGAGCGCTCGGTGGGGAAATCGCCTGGAGACCGCTCGAATTGCATGTCACACCCGGTGACGAATGCCTTGCTGCCCCCGGGTTCCCCAGCGTATCGTTCCGGGGGAGCCAGCCTGACTCCCATTGTCATGGGCGCGGGAATCGGCCGCTCGGTCGGGGGGGGCACTGGCGGACTGGGGGTCGCTGTTGGTCCAGCGGTCAGCAGCGTGACAATGCCCTGCATCTGTCGGCCCAGCGATTCCACCTGGGCGGCCACCGCCGCTCTGAATTCCTCTTGGGTTGCCCGGATCTCACGGACATCCACTCCCAGGGCACTGACCTGCTGCTGGTGTTGGCCCAGCGTCGATGCCTGGGAGCGCACTGCGGCAGCCAACTGTTCCGGCTCTGCCGAGTCCATGTCTGGCCAGTGCGTACTGTCAGGCTCAGGCAGGGAGAGGACTCGAATGCAGAGTTTCGACAGTTCAAGGTGTTTTATTTCTTCGGCGGATGACCGCTCCAAAAACAAAGGTGCCTCACACTGAGGGAAAAAAGGCAAAAACAAAGGCGCCTCAAACTGAGGGAAAAACGAAGGCAAGGTCTCACGCACAACCCACAAAGCGTGGACAAAAAGGTCTCTGTGAGCAAGGCAATCAAGGGCTAAATCCGTGGCTATGGAGTCGCTGGTGGTCATGGCTTGCAAGACGCACTGGCAGAGGACAAGGGGAAGACGCAGGCTAAATACACACACAGAAGGGGAAGGACACAGGTGCAGACAATCAGGGCGGACGACACAGGTGTACGTGGTTAACAAACGGGGAGGTCAAGTGAACGAGCGTGCAGCGGAAGGACCAGTGATCTGGAATGTGATGTACAAAATAAAACAGGAAGTTAGAACATGACGGACAAGACAAAACAAAACAACCTACAAAACCGGACAGCATGACAGCAGGAATACAAATGCCACTTTGTTGTAATTTATGTATTCCTTACTATCGATTTCAACAACATGTGTAATGTTTGTTCATTGATTGCTTTCTTTTTTTAATTTTTCTGTGTGTTTTTATTCTCCAATTTAAGCCCTGAATTAAAAATAATTGACATATGTTAGAGTGGTGCTCACTCTTACTTATTTTGCAAGAACCACACGGGAGACAGTATGCCTTTTGAACACTTGCAAGTGGAGAGCTCGTTCGTCACTGTGCGTACAGCGATAATCGAACGAAGTCTAACTTTGGATTCTTGCAAGAGAGTATTTATTGAGAGAAAGCAGGGTGGGGGTGAGAGTGGACAGGATGGGGTTGAAGCCCCTGGCCTCTGGTCAAAGCATAGCAGGGAGTCTTTTACGACGTTGGGGGAAACAGAACAACTTAGATTGCTTCCTCTGCAGCTGGTCAATCAGTTCAAAGGATCTTAGCACTTTGTTCTCCTACTTTATTAAGGCAGGACATGTTTGATTAATTATTACAGGTTACATTCCAACATAAGCATAGGATGAAACTAATCTATCAACCCTAACATATCCCTCCTGTTTATCATATGATTATGTCACCCCGATTAACAAACATAAGCAAGAAAATATAATGAAGATAGAAAAATAAAAATAAAAACACAGAAACATCATTGTATTCATCACTTGTGAGGCATTTTCGACGATAACACAGGTCGTATATGAGCACAACAATCATAGGAGTCACAAGTTTCAACAGCAGTTGCCACCAAACGCCAGAGAATAGCCCTGAAAAGAAATCCCATTTAACCTCCGACATGGCCTGCTGTAAATTATTCAGTGAGTTCACGGCGTCATTGATGTGTCATTAACTCCTGGAATGTAGGTGCAACAGGAAGTCCCAATGATGTGGCACACGCCACCTTGCTCTGCAGTCATTAAGTCCAGAACCATCCTGTTTTGCAAGACCATTAGTGCAATAGCCTGAATCTCTCTGTTTTGTCCATCATTGACTTGCAGCGAGAGAGATTCAGAAAAGATTGGAAACGATAGTTCAGTGTCTCGATGAAGAGTGATTGTTTCCCAACTCCGATCCAAGGAAAAAGCGCATGAATGACTTTGTCCCCGAGGGACCACACTTTGTGGCTGTCAGGGACATTCGCACCCCAGACGGGGTAATGTGGTTCAAAGGCTGCAACAGCCCTGCGTCGACGTCCAAAAGAGTTGTGTGCTGTCGTCAGCTGATGATGTTGTATCCTGTAGGTGTGGTCGGTCACCCACACTTGTGTCCAGTTGGCGGGCAGCATCGGACAACCATGTGACCACAAACCCACGAGCCATTCTGAATGAAGCAGGTCCCGTCTGATGGTGCAGCCATGTTGGTAGGAGAACCCTTACGCCTTAAAATGGCTCTCCCATCCTGGCACTCAGCGGTGATGTCCAAAGCTCCCATCCAGTTTCCTCCTGGTTAATGCATTTGTGGGTTTCATTTTCTTGGATGAAACACGTGTAGTCCATTCCAGGTAGCCTTTTTGTTTAGGCCACTTGTAGCATCTGTCGTCCTTCAACAGTCACATTGGGATTAATCCAAAAGAGTTCGATCACAGGTTCTTTTCTGTGAGTCCAGGGCGGTAGGGGTAGCGTCACTGACTGTGACAGCACGGTGTTAAAATCCAACTCCTCCCACAGAGGTCATGCATTTCGTTTCAGTGACAGTCATTGTTCTGGCCTCCAGGTGAACTTGCGTGGAGGAAGGGGGGGGGAGTTTGGAACACACATAGCATCCCTCCTGTGTGTGGGATCTCACAGTGAACTTACACCCCGGTACCAAGTGTTGGTTTCGTGTGGGTTTCTGGGGTCCCATGACCAGTCCTCAAAGTTCTCATCATGTGACCATCTTTTTCCTCGGTCGACATTGTCAATTGGTCTATTCAGACGAGCCCATAGACCAGGGGTGGGCAAACTTTTTGACTCGCGGGCCGGACTGGGTTCTAAATTTGGACCGGAGGGCCGAACCAGGAGCAGATGGACGTAGTGTTTGTGTGAAGTAATATAAGCGACCTGTAAAGGTCATTGCATAAAATATTTTGGCCTTTAGTAGGTAGTAAAGCATGGATATTCCAAACAAGTTTTTTGAAAACAAATGCATTTATTAACAGCATTAAAAAAAAAAAAAAAATCACTAAAAACTGCTATCAGTGATTCCCATAAAATACGACACTGTTATTATGAATAACAGTCTCCATCACTTCAGTGCCTGCAGGTCAGATTAATGAAAGATGTTTATCTTATGAGATCACATCAAACGGCAAACATTCTGACCAAATATATCATCTGGAAGAATCGGTGAAAGCATACATCCAAATAAAGTAATCAAAACGGCAACACGGTGAGGGGTATCTGAACATCAGAGCAGAGTTTTAACTCACAAACACCTGGTAACAGAGGTGAGGAAACGGGAAACACTTCCTTAAAGTAAGCCTTAAGAACTTTACAGGTTAAGATTAGTCGCAAACAGGTGGTGCATCAATGTCCTTGAGCATCCTGCATTGTTTGAAAATGAGAATGGTCGCTAGTTTCAATCCCTGCTATGTGTACAAATCATATTCAAAATGCATTTTTTTACAACAAACTTGAGAGCCTCCCCTTCATTTTCAGTGGGAACAGTGTTGTTGGTCTCCCTTTTTTGCTAGTGCGTCATAGTCTGGAGTAAAATTTGTTGTGGCAATTCTTAGGAGAGATCCGAGGTGTTGGTCCGTTTACCTCGATCTGTGACGGGTTGATGTTGATGTGGCTGAACGTCACGTCGCGTACGTCGAGCCAAATTGGCCACTCTTTTTTTAAACATCGGCACTGTGTCCACCTTGCTTTTCCTTGGGCGACTCATTTTAATAGAAGGATTCCAGGGGAATGTTTGTGGGTGGCTTTAGCGTAAAACTGTATCTAAAAGCTCAGCGCGCGAATTACAAGAATGCTGTCGTCACAGCCCACGCTCTAAATTCGGGACTGATACAAATAGAGCGCGAGTGCGCCATGTCCGTACTACTGAGTACGTACACGCACTTGTGAGTGTGCACCGAGCTTTCTGACACGGCTTCCGGTAGTAAATGCGCAGGCGAGCGGTTCCCCATCTACTGGGGAAACGCAGTCATTGCATGCAAAATGACCAAAAAAAAAGTTTAATAATACAATTTATTCCGGGTTGGCGGGCCGGATTAAACGGTCCCGTGGGCCGGATGTGGCCCGCGGGCCGTAGTTTGCCCACCCCTGCCATAGACCATAGCACGCTCCAACCACAACGCAGCAGAGGATCCACCTGGCATGTGGAGCCCCACTGCTACTAGGATGGCAGATACACCGATATTTCCCATTTCCTAGTCAAAGTGGGGATTTTATGGATTCCATTCTTCAACTACATTGAGACGCCCCGCCCTAAACGACGAGGCCCCTTTGTAGTCAGACTTCCCCCCACTCCGAAAATGGGGTACAGCACTCTCTGTAACGTCCAGTGGTTGAGGTGAAACTTCGCTGGGCCTTCCAGCAAGGTTTAGTGCAGTGGGGGTAGTCAGGAAGACTTGGAATGGCCCCTCCCACCATGGCTGGCCCAGTTTGTCCTTTTTGACGACCTTTATGTCGTCTCAGTCTCCTGGCTTGGAGCGGTTGTTGACCTGTGGGGAAGAAAGATCAGGCGGCAGCAAATTTGCATTTGACACCTCTTTCAGTTTGAGTGCTCTGATCATGCTATCTGCCAAGGACTGTTCTTCGTCTGTTCTTTGCAACTCTTGTAGTCAATTTTATTGCCCTTTTGAACTGGGCAAATAGGAGTGTTTGCGGGAAGAGTTTGAGCACTTCCTAATGATTCCTCCGAACCAAAGACCATTTATGACAGGGGCTATCCCATTTATTGCCTCCTGTTTTGAAGGAAATTCTCTAATCTTGGTTGGATTTGTACTGGGGTAATGGACGTTAAAAGTCCTACATCAGATGGGCCCTTTGTCCACAGTTTTTCAGGAAGCCCAGCCAATTCCCCCTCCTCCTTTTCATTCAAACAAGTGTTGATTAGCCAGGGAAGCGCATAAGCGCGTGCCCTTAACAGCTACACCACTTCCTCATAGCTTATTTAGTCACTTTTCAATCATCTTCCGATTGCTTCAAGCAAAAGTTTGAAAAGCTTGAGAAAATTTTAACTTCATGGTATGACGCCAAATGTATTAGAGAATCCATGTGTCGTAAAGTGTTGTATTATTACTATCTTTCACTATCTGTCCTACTCCCTCCCCCCTTCTGAGGCTTGGCAACGCCCATGCCTCAAACCTTGACAAACTTTTTGGGAGGATGTGTTCTTTACTACATATTATCTACACCAGTGTTTCCCAACCGCTGTGCCGCGGCACACAAGTGTGCCGTGACGAATCATCAGGTGTGCCGCCCAGTTTCGTCTAATTGGTTCAAAGTGAGAAGCATGTAGTGATAGACAGGGCAATTAAATGCTCTTCCAATAGAGGGCAGTGTATCAGCGCGATATGTCTACTCTAGGAGTAGGAAGTTCATAGTTATCCTCGAGTGAGACAGTGCAGGTAATAGCAATGGATAAATATTTGAAAAGAAAAAGTACTCAATCTGACCTGGGTCCTGAAGAAAATTCTGACCCAGATGAAGGCCCTAGCATGAGCACTGGTCAGAAGAAAGCAAAAAAGGTGAGCTTAAGACAATACAATGAAGGCTATCTTGCTTTTGGATTTACTTTTACCGGAGAAAAAAGTGCGGCAACTCCGCTATGCCTGGTGTGCGGGGAAAAGTTGTCCAACAGTGCCATGGTTCCCAGTAAACTCAAACGCCATTTAGAGACAAAACACCCGTCACTACAAAACAAGAGTATGGACTATTTTGTTCAACTGAGTGAACGGACTGGGAAATAGGCAGAGCTACTGAGGAAAACCACCAAGACGGGTGAGAAAGCTCTTACCACATCGCCAAATCAAAACAGGCACACACCGTAGGAGAGACGTTAATAATGCCCGCCTGCAAAATTATCTTGAAAGAGATGCTCGGCCCTGGCGCTGTTAAAGAAATAGCCCAAGTCCCTCTATCAAATAATACAATTTCCAGACGTATTCAAGACATGTCTGCAGACATTGAGAAGACAGTTTTGGAAAAGTTGCACATTAGTGGGAAATTCGCTTTGCAAATTGATGAATCTACGGATATCAGTGGACACGCGCAGCTTCTGGCAAATGTGCGCTTTGTAGACGGAGACACCATCAGAGAAAACTTTCTGTTTTGCAAGGAATTGCCAGGAAGAACAACAGGAGAAGAAATTTTTCGAGTTGTATCAGAGTACATTGAACAAGGAGGACTAAAGTGGCAAGACTGCGTAAGTGTTTGCACCGATGGAGCAGCTGCCATGCTCGGGCGCACCAAAGGATTTGTAAACAGAGTGAAAGAGCAAAATCCAAAAGTCATCGCGACGCATTGTTTTCTGCACCGGGAAGCACTTGTTGCCAAAACATTACCAGCAGACCTAGCTCCTGTAATGGAAGATGTTGTGCGCATGATAAACTTTGTGAAGACGAGACCAGTAAAAAGCCGCATGTTTACATCATTGTGTGAGGAAATGGGGCAGGAGCATAAAGTGTTATTGCTCCACACGGAGGTCCGGTGGCTTTCCCGTGGCAAAGTTTTAAGTCGTGTTTATGAGCTGAGGGAGGAACTCAAAGTGCTTTTGACAAATGAGAAGCATGATGACGCTAACTTGCTCTCAAATGATGAGTGGTGTGCAAGACTGGCATATCTGGCAGATACATTTAAACATCTGAATGACTTGAACACGCGAATGCAAGGTCGAAACGAAAACCTGCTCACAAGTACAGATAAAATACAGGGGTTTCGTTCAAAGGTGCTGCTCTGGGAACAACACGTGGAAAGTGCCAACCTAGAAATGTTCCCAAACACCCAGAAATGGCAGAGTGTCAACAGAGCTGCACTGTGTGAGACAATAGGTAAACATCTGCAAAGTTTGGAGCAGAAGTTGTCATGTTATTTCCCTTCACTTTCCACTGATTGCCTTGACTGGGTGAGGAACCCATATAGCTCAACTGCAGTTGGAAGGGACATAACCTTTCAGGAGCAGGAAGAAATAACTGAACTGAGACAAGATCGTGGTCTTAAGCTGCGCTTTTCGGATGTACCTTTGGACAGTTTTTGGCTGACTGCTGCCAAGGAGTTCCCTATTCTGGGAAACAAAGCAATTTCAGCTCTTCTCCCTTTCTCCACAACCCATCTATGTGAGCTGGGCTTTTCAAGCATGACTACTTTAAAGACTAAGAAAAGAGCGAGACTCAGAGCTGTTGAGGAAGATCTTCGTGTTTGTCTTTCTTCAATTCCTGCAAGAATATCAGCGTTGTGTTCAACCAAACAGGGCCAAATTTCACACTGAGTAAGTGAATTGACAATAAATGTTCATTATATTTCATTATATATACGTTTTGTGACATTTTTGTTTGGTGGTGTGCCGTGTGATTTTTGTAACATAAAATATGTGCCATTGCTCAAAAAAGGTTGGGAAACACTGATCTATACTATTATCATTTAATTTGACTTTCTTTCCAAAACGCTTCTCAGTTTCCCAGTTCACACATCTTCTGCATGTGGGACTGGTTCTCCAGTTTTTCGTCTCTAGTTAATTATCAATCCAAAAGCAACTTTTTTTTTTCTTCTTAGCATTTAACTTGCTCAAAATCACTCTTTCTTCAAAGTTGCTCTACTAATTTTCCATAGTAGTCGCCAACATCTTCAACCATTCAACCTGTATTTCCTTTCATTCAGGCAATCATTCATCAATGCTCATTTGCATCTCACACACAGTCTCCAAAAAGGAGTCTTTCCATCACATTGGTTCCAATTTATCCAAGCTCTCCCTCCACACAACATTCATATACCATTTTCAACTCAAGGTTCCTGATAGAACAATCCACCAATCCAAAAAAAACTCAACAGAAAAAAAACTGCTGGCAAATGAATCAGAATATTTTTCTTTGTTTTTTTAAATTTAAAGAACTCAATCTCTCGGATCTAACTCACATATAGAAGTTTGTATAATCTTATAACACAACCAATCAATTATTCCTATTAAATGTAGCATTGCAATGTCTTAAATTCACAATTTTGCTTCTTCCAATTCCTGAAAGCATGGTCTGTCGTTTTTTTTCTTCGAATTTCTCATGAGGGCTCGACACTAACATGCACTAGTGTGGATCAGTTTCTGCCCACAAACAGATTTCTCTCTTCTCCTCTCATTGTTATTTTTCAAAATTGTTTCTGTTTTGCGGTGCAAATTGGATAGACCAAAGTCTAGCAAATTTCTTTGCACACAAGTTTAGCCAATTTCATCATTTTAACACATACGCACACACATGCACAGCTCTCGCGCGCGAGGGGTGGGAACCCGGCACCAATGATTTGTCACAGGCTGGCCATTTCCTGCAGTCGATCATGAAGCCGGTCCCGCCCACACACGCGAGGACAGCACATTCTAATTCTTTATTTATCTTTTAGAAGCAAGATGTATTTCTTTACCACTTGATTTGCAAATTTTAACTTTAGTGTGGACACACAATTTGATCTCTGGTCATTTGTCATTCCGTAATCTGACAATGAATCTAACCCAAAAGTTACATGTGTTTTTTTTCTTTTAATGCGCTCAGAATGTCTCATGCTGTATGGACATCTATTATTTCTTTCTCTGTAGGGGCATGAGCGGTCAAAGGGGAGGAAGCTTGTCATCCTGAAAATTTGACTTTTCCTCTGCCTCTTCCGCCGCCCTTTGATGGGTTTTGTTTTTTATGACGGCACTCTCTTGACCCAGTGTCCATGTTTCCCACAGTTTCAACAGTTGTCTGAATGTGATGGGGGTTTTGATTTGAATGGTGGCTTGCGACCTTGTTGGCCTCTAACTCTTCCCTCTAACCCTCTGCCCCTTTGGGAACATCAGAACTTTTGCCTTTCTCAATCACTTTGTCAGCGTCTCTGGTCCACTGCATGGTTGTTGTACCACAAGCAGTGTCCACTTCCACCAAGTGTTTCCTCAACCATTTGCCTAATTCAGGGGGGGGAACCAGTGAGGAGCGCATTTTTAAGATGTTGCTGATGAGCACTCTCAGCTGCATCATTAAATGGGATGTCACTGTGCAACCTGAATTCTTTATCAAATCTTAATTGAATGGCGGCCTCATCACTTTTAATTTTTCTATTTTTTGTCTTTTGAATTTGTTCTCTTCTCTCTTGTGAAGCTTTCAACCACACTAGCACAGCGGTGGCCAACCTGCGGCTCGCGAGCCGCATGCGGCTCTTTGGCTGGTTTCATGCGGCTCTTTTACGTTCATATCAACATTTGTGTTTATTTTTCGTGCGTATTTGCTTCGCTTGAGTTCAATATGGTATTTTGGTCAAACGCGCATGCGCGTGAGGTGAAATCCCGCAAAGGAGGAGGGACAAACAGAGCGATTGGTTTTGCTGGCTTTTTGATGAATGGCGACTGTGACTACGGGGGCCCATTAGGTCCAGAAAAGCTGACAAGACGCTTGCCAAAATGGCAAGGAAAAAATGCACAGCTAAACGAATATATGACGATGAACACAGGACGTTTTTAACAGAGTTAAAGTTGTTTTTTGTTGAACGCTATGGCAAGCCATTCTGCCTGATATGTCGGACGTCATTGGCGCATTTAAAAGCTTCAAATGGTCAGCGCCACTTCAGCTCACTTCATGCCAATATTGATAAGGACTTTGCAAAAGGGACTGAATTTCGCAAGCACAAGTTTGGAGACTTTGAAAAGTCAGGCAGAAAAATAGGTACAGTTTTCCAAAAAAATTACGAAGCACTCAGAGACTGTCACACTTGCATAGTTTCAACTGGCTTGGAACATTGCACGGGCTAAAAAGCCATACAATGAAGTGGAGTTCGTTAAAATATGCCTCAGTGACGTTATTGAAATCTTGTCTCCTGAAAACGACAAACTAAAACGAATGGTCTGTCCCGCCACACATAGTAAGTGAAAAAACGTATGTTTTTGTTTGTGGAATTTGTTGAACTGAGAGTTTGTCTGTGTGAGACAATGCACACAATGTTCATTGTTGAAAATGTGGTCTTTGGTCTGTGGTTTTAGTACTGTAGGAGTCAATTTGTCATTATCATGTTGGTGCGTGACATAATAATGTCACACAATAAATTTGGCTGAGCAGAGGGGTGTGTGTGTGTGTGCGTGTGCGTGTTTGTGTGTGTGTGTGTGGGGGGGGGTGTTCATGTGTGCTCATGTGTATGATGTGGCTCTTTGCGATGACACAGTAAAAAATGTGGCTCTTAGTCTCTGACTGGTTGGCCACCCCTGCTCTAGCACAATGCACTTCTCTCTCTTTTCTTTCCTTTCTCAATCCCTTTGGCTTCCTAGCCACACTCTCCTCCAAACGTTCTACCACTATGTTCCACATTTCAACTTTCAACTTCCCTTGTACTCCATACTTTTTCTTCCACTTCGGCATGTATTGCATACAATTAGAAAATCTACTCGCCATGTACTTCTCATCTCCTTCAAGAGCTAGAGATTTACCGTTTTTATTTCCCATCTTAATTTGGTATTTTAATTTTTACAATTTTTTTCAAAAAAATGTTTTCTCTGAGGATCCTCAATGCAGGTTTAAATTGACCTTTCAACAAATTACTAGCCTGTGTTATTGCCATGGATCAATGCTAGAACTGCTTTTTAGTCAATTTATCCAACCAGTCACACTCAACCACACAACTTTCATGCAAACAGCTTGGAAAAACGGACAAAAAAGAATCTATGCCCTTCTTCAATTAAGAAAAAGAAGCTCTGTTTTTTCTAGCCCGTTTCTTCCCTTAGCTTGGAAAAACAGACAAAGAAGAATCTACGCACTTCTTCGATGAACGAAAAGAAGCTCTGCTTTTCTTAGCCTGTTTCTTCCACTGGGACTTGAACCCAAACTATATCTTGTGCACTTTTTACGCGTTTCACATCTTTTACTTTAGGGGTTTTACTTACTTGTCCCCTGGTTCGTTGCACTTCCTGATCCCGTCAATCCACTGTTGTCAGACGAAGGCAGACCTAAGATGCTGGCCCAGCAAAGAATTTTCTTCCCAGGTCTTTCTTTTCCAGGTCCTCCTAATGGACGCTGGCTTGTCCACAATGCAGCACGTCATCCTCCGTCCACCAGCAGTGGGGATGTGAGGGATCCGGGTCACGGCACCAACATTTTAGCGTGGTGCTCACTAGCAGTATGCCTTTTGAACACTTGCAAGTGGAGAGCTCGTTCGTCACTGTGCATACAGCGATAATCGAACGAAGTCTGACTTTGGATTCTTGCAAGAGAGTATTTATTGAGAGAAAGCAGGGTGGGGGTGAGAGTGGACAGGATGGGGTTGAAGCCCCTGGCCTCTGGTCAAAGCATAGCAGGTGGTCTTTTACGACGTTGGGGGAAACAGAACAACTTAGATTGCTTCCTCTGCAGCTGGTCAATCAGTTCAAAGGATCTTAGCACTTTGTTCTACTACTTTGTTAAGGCAGGACATGTTTGATTAATTATTACAGGTTACATTCCAACATAAGCATAGGATGAAACTAATCTATCAACCCTAACAACATATATATCTTGTCAAGTTCTGGAGCAAGATTTGATAATTAATGCTCTCAGATGCTCTGCATCCAACTGGCTGAGTTTGAGCCTTTTTTCAAAGAATGGACAAAAGTTTCACTGTCTTGATATGCAAAGCTGGGAGTGACAAAACCCAAAAGACACAACTTTGACACAAGGCACCTGAGTACAAAAAGCACACAATATTTCTCACGTTTATTTGCGCAAAAAATTTATCAAATTAGATAGTTTGCATTGCACTTCACATTTATGAGCCACTTTATGTTGGACGATCATTGAAAAAAACACCTATAGTCGTAAGGTGGTAAAATGTGAAAAAAATTAATGGGGTACGAATAGATTTTCCAAAGAACTACATACCCTCTGTGGTGTTGCGGGGCATTATAAGTTGGATGGTTACCTATGACATTTTCTTTTTCTTTTATGTATCTGAGGCCTACTGGTCCAAGTTTTAGGCAGGTAGGTGCTTATTGTAGTTGTCTTTCCATTTATCTATAGTTGTCTGTATTCACTGTTTGTGAATAGCTAAACTGCTAGTTCTGGGTAATGTCAGTTGCAGCTGATTGTCCCTCACTCATTCGTATCAGTCTGATAGTGCTTTTGACAGAGGTGCCAAGATCACTGCTCTGGGAAAGACTATTGGCAGATGTCCAGCACTCTTTATATTTCACATGAAAAAACAGTTGCTCTTATTTTTCTAAATTTTGTACATTGAGTATAGTATGCACACATACACACACACACACGCACGCACACACACACACGCACACACACAGGCACACACACACACACACACATTTTTTTTTAAATTCAAAAAGGGAAGCAAAAATAAACAATTTAGATGTCATTGTACAAGTGTGCATACATTTTTATAAATGGGGAAGAGGCTATGTTCAGAGTTACCAAATCAGATTCAAGCTCATTCAGGATGTTGAACAGAGGGTGTGATTTACCGAAGTCAAATTCCTTGTTTGGCACGCTCAAACATGGCGAATAAAAAACTCTTGAATCTTGAATCTGCAACATTTTTGAGTGAGGTTAATAAACCCCAAATAAAGTTTAAATGTTCTTCTCGGAATGCCCTTTTGTTTTCACGTCATACACCACAAACTATGGCCCACAGAGAGCAACACATCTGTGGGAGGGGCCAAAGGGGTCAGCTGCAATGTGAGCCAGGCAGGCTATGGGACTATGGGTCAAATCACCAACTACAGAAGCTGACTTTAGGAACGTGTCACATCACTGCCAGGGAAGGAGCCCAAGATAGTGTGCTAGTTTGAGAAATTGCAACTAGACATTGTTCGGCTTGCCTCGACAAATAGGTTTGGCTCTGGTGTGAGTCCTCCTGGACTCTTTTCCACCCTGGAGTTGCCCACAGAGAGAGGCAAGAGAGCAGATGCCTCCTGGGTGCCTTCGTGGAGAGGTGTTCCAGGCATGTTTGACTGGGAGTAGGCCCCAGAGAAGAACCAGGACACGGAGGGACTATGTTCCCAGCTGGCCTGGGAAGGCCTTGGCATTCACCCGGAACTCAAGACATAGTATAGGCTTCCCTGCAAAAGCTGCTGCCTCCGTGACCCAATCCCGCATAAACAGAAGAAAATGTCGGACGGTCGGACGGACGGATGCATCTGAGGGATGATGTGAAATCATTCGAGACACACAGACTGAGCAATAAACTACATTAATAATTTAATAAACCATTCAGGATATATATGACAAAAATATATCTCAATTTTAGTCTGTGCGGCCAGATGAATGTCAAAATTGTGATCTTGGATCCTGACCCAAATATTATTTTTTTAATTTGAACAGTTGAATTAGCATTTACTGGAATTTGAAATACTGTATGTGGCTTGGAGATGATCGAGAGAGAGAGAAATAATATTTTGGTGGTAGCACATACCTCATTGGAAAAAAGCAGACGACTTTTCACATTTGGGATGATAACACCACCAGCATGATGCTACCCCTCCCAATTCACCCTACATTTATACAACCAACTGCCTGGGACAAAGCGAACAGAGCACCTCTAACATGTCCTCAAGTGGAAAGTGGTTTGCCTCTTTATATCAAGCAGGAACACGCTTTTCCCTAGAGACACAATGGGACCTAGCCTCTTATTACCTCTGTAGGGAAAAACCTGAGCAGAAACAACAGAAAGTGGCCTCTGAATATAATTCTGAAAGAGGGCAGCTGTAGTCTGATTAAGAGCATGTGCCGTTGTGTTTTAAATGAGCATTGTCTGACAAACAAGATATGCCACATTTATGTGGGGGAAATATTTTACAACTATATTTGTCTTTTACACTAAAATATATTGTTTGCATTTTTCTGAATGGATTAAAGGTGCTATCAGGAGCACTATAGTTCAGACAAAACTGTCCATGTGTGCTGGACATGCACAGAGGCTGCATTATAACAAAAGCAGTGCGTAAATAATTACCCTAAACATTTTATATCTACAAATTAAACCATTTCCAATTATGTATTTACATACATAAATTCAAACAAATACATATATAAATAAATACATGAACAAGTAAATTAATAAAAACAAATGAATATGATTTATGTGATATATTGAAGGTTTTTTGGCAATGGTTAAAACTTGCCCCCTCCAGGTGAAAAGAAGTGCAGAATGTGATTTTTTTTTTTTTTTTTTTACATCGTCTTCACATCGTCCTTCATTGTGTCCCTGTAAACATAAAGAGATTTTCAAGTGTAGTGGCACCTGGTATATTCATGTTCTTTTCTGTGCTCCAACCCCTCTTCATAGTGGTGTTGACTACTAAAGTATGGGTAAAAGCAGTGGTTTGTCTCCACCTGGTTAAAACTCTACTTGGCAACATTTTAGACAGAAAAAAAAGGAAGAATGTAGACAAGAGGAACAAAGCCGGCTGATGCACCCCTAATTGCAATAGTACAGACTCACAAATTATTTTAAATTCAAGTGTAGTTATCGCCCATGGAAATTTTCTCCTCACAAAAAGCACTTTGGTCATGGTCCTTTGCTTTACAATATGTATTTCCAACAAGCCTGTCCTCCTAAATTCTAAGATCTTATCATTTATTTTTCAATCATGCTTGTCACATTCCGAAATATAGGACATGTCCAGGTAACAAGTACATGTCCAGGTAATTGTAACGGATTAAAAAAAAAAAATACTACAAGTTTATACCGTATCGGCGCGAAAATAAGATGATGTTTTTTGCATTGAAATAAGACTGAAAAAGTGGGGGTTGTCTTACATTTGGGGTCTAGACATTATAACCATTTACAACACTAGATGGCGCCAGATATCTTTAAAGCGAAGTTACTTCACCGCGCCTTGATCTCGCGTGAGTTACCTCAGCATATTGTGATTGTTGGAGCTTGTGCGCAGCGGTAAGTTAAAGGTTGCAGGTATCGACTGAGTATGTTGCTGTGATCGTGTGCGTCCTTGACACAATGTGAGTACCGTAATTTTCGGACTATAAACCGCACCAGACTATAAACCGCACCAGCTAAAATCCGGGGATATTTTAGTTTTTTTCTTATATAAGCCGCACCGGACTATAAGCCGCACGTGCACACGAGTTTTTTACAAAGAAAGACAGTACACAGAAAGCCTTTTTAAAGTTTTAATAACATACTTTAACATGTCTTTCTAAACATTGCCTGTGACGCAGCAGTAGTACCGCAGCAACATGGAAGTGTGCACGCGAGTTATTAACAAAGAAAGACTGGACACAGAAAGCTTTTTTAAAGTTTTAATAACATACCTTAACATTTCATTCCAAACACTGCCTGTGACGCGGCAGTAATACCGCAGCAACACGGAAGTAACACAGCACTAATAGGGTTTGATTAAATAAAACATACCGGTAAAAGTCACTGAGACGCGGCGGTAACACAGCTGCAACACGGTAGCACAGCAATAACAGGGCTGATTAAAAAAGCATACAAGTAAAAGCAAAAAAAAGAGCTTCATCGTCTTCATCTTCCTCCTGTGCATTGAAACCATCGTAGTCTTCCGATTGGAATAGCGTTAGTTATCCTTTGCCACACACTTTCTCAGTATCTCTTTCGTCGTCGGTTTTATGCATTTCTTCTAGCATTTTCTATGATGAGGGTCTGTTCATGCTAATTTTATTCATGCACGAAGCGCTAAATTACATTAAACTAGCGAGCGACACGTATAGCTCCAGAGTAGATGGGACCACAAAATAAAGAAAAGGGTGATGCAACACAATGTCATCAACATCGACTGCCTTTAGCTTAAAAGCGGCATCATATGCATTTCTTTTGTCCCCCATAATGACGGTTTGTGTATAAAAGCTTCCTTTCAGTAATGTCCGTCTTGATCTCGTTCTGTCTCTTCTTTGTGTGAATTATACGGCACTATTTGCCTGGCGGATGGACATGCGATCAACACACCACTTTTCTCCCCAGTGACCGTGTCCATATATCCCTCCGCCCAGCAAAGCGGTGCCGCACAACAGCGGTCCACAACATTTTTACAAGTGTATAAAAGTGATCAAGTCATCACAAAAATCATGGAAAAAATCCTATATAAGCCCGCCATAATGACGGTTTGTTCATAAAAGCTTCCTTTCAGTAATGTCCGTCTTGATCTCGTTCTGTCTCTTCTTTGTGTGAATTATACAGCACTATTTGCCTGGCGGATGGACATGCGATCAACACACCACTTTTCTCCCCAGTGACCGTGTCCATATACGTATCCCTCCGCCCACCAAAGCAGTGCCGCACAACAGCGGTCCACAGCCTTTTTACGAGTGTATAAAAGTGATCAAGTCATCACAAAAATCACGGAAAAAATCCTATATAAGCCGCACTGGGCTATAAGCCGCAGGGTTCAAAATTTTGGAAAAAAGTCGCGGCTTATAGTCCGAAATTTACGGTATATACATTTCATTGTTACTACTGTCCACTGTTGTGCCGTTTGTCCGATCGCGGTTTGCTTGGTGTGCGCGCCATTTGATTGACAACTCCAGCGCGCTCCTTTAAATTTGCCTCGCATCGTACGAGTAGCCGTTACGCAGCGGCACGGCGACTAACGGTCGCCAGCAAATGTATTTTGTTGTCTCAATGACTTATGTTTGGTGTGTTGCCGAGAGTATTTCATTTATGGTTATTTGTATAGCGGAACCATTACACGCAGTTAGTTATGTAATGTGTGTCGTCTACGAGTGTTGTGTGACATCAGAAGTTGAGCGTTGAATTATGTGCTGTAATTCTGTCTGTTGCAGAACCACACACACCCCACAAACCACACACACCCTTCACACGCCTCACACAATACCCTTTTGCCAGTTTGCCTGTATGCCCCTATGAGCCACAGTGCCTGTTACTTTTTTGCCAATAATTCAGTAAAGCAATCAAAACTGAACCACGTCTTCCCTCCTGTGTTCTGACCAACACCCAGGGGCGAAAAGAGCATAACCATCCGAGCCAACAATAGCGGTAGCAGTTTGCATTATTTTATTGCAATGTTTTTCCTTATTCAGATTTGTTTCAAGACTACAGTTAGACTTCACTTTGATGGTTAATGCAGTTATTGCAATTTTGTTGTTTTATCACAGTCGATTGGTTTATTTACATTTCAAAAACCAGAAGCCATTAATTTACAAATGTGATTGCACTTTAGTTTACATATATAAATGTTCAGATATTAGGATGTGATAGACAGTTTTTGCATGATTTGAACGAGGCAAAATAACATAAATATATTATAATACCGTAATTTTCGGACTATAAGTCGCTCCGGAGTACAAGTCGCATCAGCCATAAAATGCCCAAAAAAGTGAAAAAAAACATATATAAGTCGCTCCGGAGTATAAGTCGCATTTTGGGGGGCAATTTATTCGACAAAATCCAACACCAAGAACAGTCATGAACGAGCAACAACAGGCTAAACGATAGGTATGCTAACGTGACATAAACACAAACGAAGAGCTGAGAACGGCCCTGACGTAACATTCAGAGTTATTCAGAAAACGATTACATAAATAACACGTTAATAAAACCATCTGTGTCACTCCAATTCATTAAATCCATCGATCGTCCTTTGTCAACAATGCGTGCGCGCCGCTGACGGCGGTTGCACTTCAAAATATTCCACAGGCCCATATAACGATATATAAATTATATATCAAATAACTATTATATAAGCAATAATGCTATCAAACCATCTGTGTCACTCCAAATCATTAAATCCATCGATCATATTCCTCATCCTTTGTCAACAACGCCGCGCGTGCGCCCTGACGTCAGCCTCGTCGTTATTCCACAGATCTAGTATATAACTATATTGTAGCGTTAACAAAGTTCAAGTAAAGACGTGGGTTTGGTAAACGGCTCTTTATTTAACAAAACAAACTTCCAGGCGTGTGGCGGCGTGGACTTCCAGCCACGGAAGTGGAAGAGAGCTCCATAGAATAGGACCGGGCGTGCGTAAAACCCATGACCGAGCCCCACCCACCGTCCCCGGACAGTCACCCGGCCGAGCGCCGGCCCCAGACTTCCATCCACGGAGGTGAAAGAGAGCTCCATAGAATAGGACCGGGCGTGCGTAAAAGCCATAATAGTTTTTCAAACCTTCTGTGTCACTCCAAATCCTTAAATCCTTCAAACTCTTCGTCCGCCGTGTCACTTAGAAACAAAGCCGCGAATGATGCCGGTAGTACGTGGGGTCCTTCGCCATCTTCGTCATCCCATGATCAATCTTTGTCCTTTATGTAAACAAACGCCGCGTCGCGCTGGTGACGTCACTTGAAATTCAAATTACAGTAATCCCTTGCTACATCGCGGTTCGTTTATCGCTGTTTCACATATAAGTCGCTCCTTATTATAAGTCGCCCCCCACCCAAACTATGAAAAAAAATGCAACTTATAGTCCGAAAATTACAGGATATCGAATATATAGTTATAATCATTTGTTTCAGATGTACTGTAATTATTTTCTGTATAAAAATTAAATTTGGTGTTCAAAAAGTATTTTTTCAAACTTGAGTCAAAAACTTTTTTTTCAAATTTGAGTCTTGAAAAAGAGGGGTCGTCTTATATTCGAGACAATACGGTAACCTAAAAGAAACCATACTAAAGAAAAGACTAGTGAATGATAACATATCTGCTTGCATCTGTTTGTTTGGTGCACTCATCGGGACGTTGGGACTCTTGAAAGGTGCCTAACAAAATGTATTATTATTATCAAAAGATTTTAGAAAAGCAGTTATTGTAAACAAATGGGAAATAAGAATACAGTGAACCCTGCCAGATCTCTGATTACCTTTTCACACTAAGTTTACATGTGCGCTGTCCTGATTGGCCAATACTTTCTAACCCTTATTGACTTCTTTAATTTAGTACAGTGTGTGACTGGCCCAATACATGACCAATGACTTACCGTAATTTCCGTACTATAAGCCGCTACTTTTTGCTCAAGTATCTATGAATTTTTCGTGATTTTTGGTATGACTAATACACTTATACACTCGTAAAAAGGCTGTGGACCGCTGTTGTGCGGCATCGCTTTGCTGGGCGCAGGGATATATGACACGGCCACTGGGGAGAAGAGGGTTAGGGTGTGTGTTGATCACATGTCCATCCGCCAGGCAAATGGTGCCGTATAATTGACACAAAGAAGAGACAAAACGAGATCAAGACGGATATTACTGAAGAAAGGAAGCTCTCATACACAAACCCTCATTATGGGGGGACAAATGAAATACATATGATGCTGCTTTTAAGTTAAAGGCAGTCAGTCGATTTGGCTCTTAACGTAGGAACTACAGCTGCTCATGCATGCACTTTAGAGGTTTCTTCCGGTCACTAGGGGGCACTGGGCTATTGTTGAGGACATCTTGCTGCGTCAGCCTTTTCTTTATTTATTTCCCGGTCACGTCTACTCTGGAGATATATGTGTAGCTCGCTTGTTAAATGTAATTTAGCGCTTTGTGGATGAATAAAATTAGCATAAACAGACTCTCATCATGGAAAATGCTAGAAGAAATGCATAAGAGCGACAACGAAAGAGAGACTAAGAAAGTGTGTGGCGAAGTATATCTGACGCTATTCCAATCCGACTATGAGGAGGACGACTTTGATGGTTTCAGTGCACAGGAGGAAGATGAAGACAGCTCTCAGTGACTTTTACTGATATTTTTTTAACCAGCCCTGTTAGTACTGTGCTACCGTGTTGCTGCTGTGTTACTACTTCAGTGACTTTTACCGGTATGTTTTTTTTATCTAGTCAAAGTCAAAGTCAAAGTCAGCTTTATTGTCAATCCCTTCATATGTCAAGACACACAAAGAAACCGAAATTCCGTTTCCTCCATCCCACGGTGACGAGACATACAAGTAGGCGACACAAAACAAAAACAAGAAGGCACAAACCATAAATAATAAATAAAATAAAATGAGCGATGAATAAAAACAGACCAATAATATGAGGGGCAAAACCGAGCCAGTGAGCATACAGCAAGAACAGGACGCTACGCTGAAAGGGGGAGCGAGTTCAGGATCCTAACAGCCTGGAGTACGAAGCTGTTGGAAAGTCTGGTGGTGCGGGAGCGCAGGCTCCTGTACCGCCTCCCAGAGGGCAGAAGTTCAAACAAAGAGTGAGCGGGGTGACTCACATCACTCACAATCTTGGTCGCCTTGCGAGTGAGATGGGAGGTGTAAATGTCCTTCAAGGAGGGGAGAGAAGCACCAATAGTCTTACTAGCCGTTTTCACAATGCGCTGCAGGGCCTTCAAGTCTTGGTCAGTGCAGCTGCCACCCCAGACAGCAATACAGCTGGAGAGGACGCTCTCAATGGTGCCGCGGTAAAAAGTAGTCATGACGGCCGGAGGAGTCCCCGCTCGCCTGAGTTTCCGAAGGAAGTACAGGCGGCGCTGGGCCTTCTTCGCCAGCGACGCGGTGTTGGTGGACCAGGAGAGATCCTCACTGATGTGCACCCCCAGGAACCTGGCGCTGCTCACTCTCTCCACCACAGCACCGTCGATGGTCAGCGGCAGGTGTTGGGCGTGACCCTTCCGGAAGTCAACGACAATCTCCTTGGTCTTGTCGACGTTCAGCAGGAGGTTGTTGTCCCTGCACCACGCGGTCAGAAGGTCAACCTCCAGCCTGTATTGAGTCTCGTCCCCCTTGGTGATGAGACCCACCAGAGTCGTGTCGTCAGCAAACTTCACTATGCGGTTGCCGCTGCAGGTGGCAGCGCAGTCATGCGTCAGGAGGGTGAAGAGCAGCGGACTGAGCACGCAGCCTTGGGGGGCCCCTGTGCTCAGTGTGATGCTGGCGGAGATCTTGTCGCCAACACGTACCACCTGTGGCCTCTGACAGAGGAAGTCCAGTAGCCAGTTGCAGAGGCCGGTACTGAGGCCCAGCTTGTCAAGTTTGCTGATGAGACGCTGCGGCACAATGGTGTTGAAGGCAGAACTGAAGTCCACAAACAGCAACCTCACATACGAGTCCTTCCCCTCCAGGTGGGTGAGGGCCGAGTGGAGGGCAGAGCAGATGGCATCCTCAGAGGACCGTTTGGCTCGGTACGCAAACTGGAAGGGGTCAATGGTGGGAGGGAGAACTGACCGGATGTGCTCCAAGACAAGCCGCTCAAAGCACTTCATGACGATGGGCGTAAGTGCCACGGGGCGGTAGTCATTGAAGCAGGACGGAGCAGGCTTCTTCGGCACAGGTACGATGGTGGCTGCTTTGAAACTCGACGGGACGATGGCCTGCTGCAGGGAAGTGTTAAAGATGTCCGTGAAGACACCCGTCAGCTCACCAGCGCAGTCCTTCAGCGCTCGACCCGGGATGTTGTCCGGGCCCGCCGCCTTACGGATGTCGATAGCGGCAAGCGTCCTCCTCACGCTGTCGGCGGAGAGGCACAGGGGCAGCTCGTGGGAAGGGGGAGTGGCCTTCAGCGGGCAAGTGCTGTTCAGAGCGTCGAAGCGAGCAAAGAAGCGGTTGAGGTCATTGAGCAGACGGACGTCGCCATCACAGCCCTGCGTCGCGGGCTTGTAGTCCGTGATGGTCTGAATGCCCTGCCAAAGGCGCCGTGCGTCCCTGCTGTCCTTGAAGTGGGCGGTAATTTTGCCCGAGAACGCCCTCTTCGCTTCTTTGATGCCCCGGGACAGGTCGGCCCTCGCAGTCCTCAAGCCAGCCTCATCCCCCGCCCGGAAGGCTTTGTCCCTGGCCCTCAGCAGCCTGAAGACAGCCCCCGTCAGCCATGGCTTCCGGTTTGCCCGAGTGACGACGGATACTGAGTGTGTCACATCATCAATGCACTTCCCGATGTAGGAGGAAACAGAGTCAGTATACTCCTCAATGTCCGCCCGACCGTCGCAAGTGGCCGCCCTCCTAAACACGTCCCAGTCGGTAGAGCCAAAGCAGTCACGAAGCGCATCAGAGGCACCCTCAGGCCACACCCGCACCCGCTTGCGAACTGGTCTGGATGTTCTCACCTTTTGTCTGTATGCGGGCAAAAGCATAACAGTGAGATGGTCAGAAAGCCCAAGATGGGGGAGGGGGGCGGCTTTGAAAGCTCCCTTATGCGAAGAGTAGACCAGGTCCAGGAAGCTGTCGCCACGCGTAGGAAAATCAACATGCTGGTAAAGCCTCGGAAAAACAGACTTCAGATTAGCATGATTAAAATCCCCAGCGAAGATGGTGAAACCGTCAGGGTGCGCTGTCTGTTGGTCACTGACAGCCTGGTACAGTTCACTAAGAGCCGCGACCCTGTCGCCTCCGATGTTGGAAGGCGGGATGTAAACCGCGACCAGCAGAATCGCGGTAAATTCCCTCGGCAGGTAAAAAGGACGGCACTTAATGATCACAAACTCCGCCAGTGGCGAGCAGTGCCTGCATACCACCACAGAGTCCCGGCACCAGTCGTCACGGATGTAGACGCATATTCCACCTCCACGAGATTTCCCCCCTCGTACAATGGTCCGGTCCGCCCGATAGCACGCTAGCCGCTCCAGACGTACAGCCGAGTCCGGAATGTTGACGGTCAACCAAGTCTCAGTGAACACGAGCACACAGCAGTCACGCACCGTCCGGTTCGTAGATCTCAGCAAGCGAATGTAATCCATTTTGTTGTCCAGCGATCGAACATTCGCCAGAAGAATGGAAGGCACGGCCGGGCGAGCCGGGTTGGCCGCCAGCCTGGCCCGGACGCCCCCACGCTTGCCCCTCTTCAGCCTCCTCGCACACCGCTTTCGACGCTTCCCAACCGGGGGAGGAATAGCAGACGAGTCCGGCGACGCTTCAGGACGTAGCAGTCCGAGCGCCTTTAATGTCCCCGCATCAAAGTCCAGAACTCGACAAAAGTCGCTTTCGCCGATGTCGAGCAGAACCTTCCTGCCGTACTTGTAGCACGACTCAGTACGACGAGACGAACGCACAAAACTGCCGGTCAAACACTCATTTGACGAACAAAACACCGTTCGAGCGGGACAGAGAGAGGTCGCTGCGTATGCACGCGCCGCCATCTTGAATTTTAGTCCTATTAGTGCTGTGTTACTTCTGTGTTGCTGCTGTGTTACTGCCGTGTCACAGGCATTGTTTGGAAGAAAAGTTAAGGTATGTTATTAAAACTTTGAAAACTCTTTCTGTGTACCGTCTTTCTTTGTAAATAACCCGCGGGCACATGCGGCTTTTAGTATGTTGCGGCTTATGTATGAAAATTGCCCCTAATTTTTACTAGTGAGGCTTATAATCAGGTGAGTCTTATTGTCCAGAAATTACGGTACAAACTTTAGACCTTATTTTTGCTCATAATCTATCGCTCTCCAAGTTGAAAGTCTTGGACAGTGTGATTTGTGATCTCTTGGCTGTGCCATGCTATTCCAGTGCTGAGTGGGACTGCCGGATCGCTGAGGTCCTCCGCCTTTATAAAAATTCCCTAGGCCTCAGATCAGTGGACTAGACGCCACTGGAGGTACCAGTACCAAGTGGTCATCATGGTAAATGATAAACGGACTCTACTTGTATAGCACTTTTCTACCTTTGGTCCTCAAAGCGCTTCACACTGCTTCTCCTTTCACATACTGATGACATGCCATCAGGAGCAACTGGTGTTTCGGTGTCTTGCTCAAGGACACTTTGACATGTCACAGGGCAACCTTTGAGTTGGAAGGCGACCACTCTACCACGGATCAATGCTGCCCTACCCAGGCCATTTCGGATGCAGTTTGTGCTCTTTGGGGGCGAGATGACACCCGAACTGAATGTGGCTGTCTGGATTCCACATTAACCAACCCGGTCGAGATCTGAGGTGGACCACCTCCTCGCAGGCATGATGACTGAGGGCATCTTCCTGCAGCGCTTCATTTGACTATGGACATCTACATTACTTTTTTCTTTGGATTGTTTTCATATTGTGTGTTCAATGTTGCCCACTCTGCATCCATTGCAATCTGGTCATCCTGTGGTCCCTTCTCAGTGTTTCTTATTTTTCCCCAATTCTTTTTTTTCCCTTGCCCTACTGGGAGTTAAGATCAGGGGATGTCGAGAATAGTTGTCACCTGTGGCCATGTGAAGGCCTTTGAGACGTGTTTGTGATTAAAGGCTAAATAGATCAAATTGACTGGACTTGGAGCCTCAGTGGGGATCAAGCTTTTTTGTTATCGGTCCCCCTTTTGGAATGACTTGTTAAACGTGTTGTCTATATTTGAAACTCATCTTAAAACACATTTTTATTCCTTGGCAATTGAGTTAGCATGAGAGTCAGCAGTGTTTTAGGGTGTACAAGGCAGTCCTTTGGACTGCTTGTTTGTTTCGGACCAAAAGTAGACTTTATATGTTTTGTTTGGTGTAATTGTTGTTATTGTTTGTTTCTAATTCAAAACAATAGAATGGACTAAGTGACAAAGGGGTAAGTGAGTGTTTAGGGACAAGTAAGAGAAAAAAGAGTCAAGATAAGTCTGACGTGAGGATTCGTCGGTGGTTGATGAAACACTTCATAAAATGCCTTTATTGTCTTTATTGCCTTCATTGTACAACAGGTACCGTATTTTCCAAAATATAAGTCGCAGTTTTTTTTCTTAGTTTGGCCGAGGGTCAAAGTCAAAGTCTGCTTTATTGTCAATTTCTTCACATGTCAAGACACACAAAGAGATCGAAATTACGTTCCGACTATCCCACGGTGACAAGACATAGTACACAATATACGTACATACAAGTAAACAACACAAAAAGTAAAAACAAGAAGGCACAAACAATAAATAAGAGTGATGAATAAATAATAAATAAACAAATAACATAATAAATAAGAGGAGCAAAAATGGAGCAAGTGTGCATACAGCAGACAGTCAGAATATAGCGCAAAAGTACAGGACGCTACGCAGAAGGGGGGAGAGAGTTCAGGATCCTAACAGCCTGGAGTATGAAGCTGTTGGTGAGTCTGGTGGTGCGGGAGCGCAGGCTCCTGTACCTTTTCCCAGAGGGCAGAAGATCAAACAAAGAGTGAGCGGGGTGACTCACATCACAATCGTGGTCGCCTTGCGGGTGGGATGGGAGGTGTAAATGTCCTTTAGGGAGGGGAGCGAAGCACCAATAATCTTACCAGCCGTGTTCACTATGCGCTGCAGGGCCTTCATGTTGTATTCAGTGCAGCTACCACCCCAAACAGCGATACAACTGGAGAGGACGCTCTCAATGGTGCCACGTTAGAATGTAGTCATGACGGCCGGAGGAGCACTTGCTCGCCTGAGTTTCCGCAGGAAGTACAGGCGGCGCTGAGCTTTCTTCGCCAGTGATGCGGTGTTGGTGGACCAGGAGAGGTCCTCACTGATGTGCACCCCAGGAATCTGGTGCTGCTCACTCTCTCCACCACAGCACCGTCGATGGTCAGTGGCAGGTGTTGGGTGTGACCCTTCCGGAAGTCAACAACAATCTCCTTGGTTTTGTTGACGTTCAGCAGGAGGTTGTTGTCCCTGCACCACGTGGCCAGAAGGTCGACCTCCGACTTGTATTGAGTCTCGTCGCCCCTGGTGATGAGACCCACTAGAGTTGTGTCGTCGGCATATTTCAGGACGCGGTTGCTACTGTAAGTTGCAGTGCAGTCATGCGTCAGCAGGGTGAAGAGCAGCGGACTGAGCGCGCAGCCTTGGGGGGCCCCCGTGCTCAGCGTGATGCTGGCGGAGATTTTGTCGCCAACACGTACCACCTGAGGCCTCTGACAGAGGAAGTCCAGTAGCCAGTTGCAGAGGTAGGTACTGAGGCCCAGCTTGTTGAGTTTGCAGATGAGTCGCTGTGGTACAATGGTGTTGAATGCAGAACTGAAGTCCACAAACAGCAATCTCACATACGAGTCCCTTCTCTCCAGGTGGGTGAGGGCTGAGTGGAGGGCAGAGCAGATGGCATCCTCAGAGGACCGTTTGGCTCAGTACGCAAACTGGAAGGGGTCTATGGTGGGGGGGAGAATGGATCTGATGTGCTCCATGACAAGCCGCTCAAAGCACTTCATGATGATGGGCGTCAGTGCCACGGGGCGGTAGTCATTGAAGCAGGACGGAGCAGGTTTCTTCGGCACAGGTACGATGGTGGCAGCTTTGAAACATGATGGGACGATGGCCTGCTGCAGGGAAATGTTAAAGATGTCCGTGAAGACACCCATCAGCTCCCCAGCGCAGTCCTTCAGCGCTCGACCTGGGATGTTGTCAGGGCCCGCCGCCTTACGGGTGTCGATAGCGGCAAGCGTCCTCCTCACGCTATCGGCAGAGAGGCACAGGGGCTGCTCGTGTGGAGGGGGATGGGTCTTCAGCGGGCAAGTGCTGTTCTGAGCGTCGAAGCGAGCAAAGAAACAGTTCAGATCGTTGAGCAGACGGATGTTGCCCTCACAGCTCTTCGGCGCGGGCTTGTAGTCCGTGATGGTCTGAATGCCCTGCCATAGGCTCCGTGCGTCCCTGCTGTCCTTGAAGTGGGCGGTAATCTTGCAAGAGAATGCCTTTTTCGCTTCCTCGATGCCCCGGGACAGGTCGGCCCTCGCTCTTCTCAAGCCAGCCTCATCCCCCGCTCTGAAGGCTTTGTCCCTGGCCCTCAGCAGCCTGAGGACAGCCCCTGTCAGCCATGGCTTCCAGTTAGCCCGAGTGATGATGAATTTTGTGTGGGTCACATCATCAATGCACTTTGTGATGTAAGAGGAAACAGAGTCAGTATACTCCTCTATGTCCGTCCGATTGTTGCAAGTGGACGCCTGCTTAAACATTTCCCAGTCAGTAGTGCCAAAGCAGTCTCGAAGCGCATCAGAGGCACCCTCAGGCCACACTCTTACCCGCTTGCGAACCGGCCTGGATGCTTTCACCCTTTGTCTGTATGCGGGCATAAGCATAACAGTGATATGGTCAGAAAGTCCAATATGGGGGGGTTGGCTTTGAAAGCTACGTGCGACTTGTAATCAGTATATGTGAAATTATTAACACATTATTACTTGATCATTAACATATCACTGACTAGAATAGTTGAACACTTCACGTTATTTCCACTTAAAACCGCATGAGGTCGCACTAGGCCCGTGGAATAATTTGAACCACAACTGACAATGTGTCTGAATCCATTCACTGACTTCCCGGATCAGGAGTTGTTTATAACACAGAGGACAGAAATTGACACAGAGGATGAAGATTTTGATGGATTTAATGATTTGGAGTAACACCGATGGTTCGAAATACTTGTTATTTATGTTATAGTTATTTGATATATAATTTATTTAGTGTAGCAGCATCAGCGCCGCATGCAGAAGCGGTGTTGTCTATGTCAGGTCTAAGCACCATAAACACTGAGAACAGAGAAGCAAAGACAACTCAGTGGCCTAGTGGTAGAGTGTCCACCCTGAGACTGGAAGGTTGTGGGTTCAAACCCCGGCCGGGTCATACCAAAGACTATAAAAATGGGACCCATTGCCTCCCTGCTTGGCACTCAGCGTTAAGGGTTGGAATTGGGGGGTTAGATCGCCAAATGATTCCCGAGCGCGGCACCGCTGCTGCTCACTGCTGCTCACTGCTCCCCTCTCCCCCAGGGGATGGATTAAAATCACACGGGGATGGGTTAAATGCAGAGGACAAATTTCACAACACCCAGATGTGTGTGTGACGATCATTGGGACTTTAACTTTAACCAGTAATTGCTTTATTCGCGAGGAAAACGACAAACAGTGCTCGGTTCCAGTCTCCATCAGTTCTGGAGCTCTCTGTTTTTGCCTCCTCCTTTTATTCTGTTTAGGATGCCCTGGTTACCTACATAGGCGTTGCTACACTAAAGGAAGGGGATTATGCAACTGTAGCAACGCTGTTCAGCTAACATAGCGATAAATGGATTGTTGTTCAAACAGATAGGAGTCGCGTCGCCACGTTGTTCAGCTAACATTCCAATGAATGGATTGTTGTTCAAACAGATCGGAGGCACGTTGCCACGTTGTTCTTCTTTAGCTGGCTGACGCCTCCTCAGCTGTCTGACACCTCTTCGGCCGTGGTTAATGAGATATCTCGAAGCTGCTGAGTGCCGCTTTCCTGTGGAACAATGCAACTAGATTTTCTTTTACTAAATTTCTGTTCTTGCCAAGCTATCTAGCGAAACACACAATAATGTTGAGTAAATAAGGGATAACATATACAATTACTTCAACAGTTTACACAAAGGACAAAGATTTCGATGAAGTTAATGATTTGGAGTGACACGAATGGTTTGATAAACGTGTTTTTATGTTATAGTCATTTGAATGACTGTTAATGTTACATCAGGCACGTTCTCAGCTCCTCGTTTGTGTTTATGTAACGTTAGCATACCGTATAGTTTAGCCTGTTGTTGCGTGTTCATGTCTGTTCTTGGTGTTGTATTTTGTCAAATAAAGTTCTCCCCAAAATGCGACTTGTACTCCGGTATATGTTTTTTTTCTTCTTTATTATGCATTTTATGGCTGGTGCAAGTCCGGAAAATACGGTATACAATGAAATTGGGAGCACCGTTCCATTGGTGTGTTGTAGTGTGTTGTGGGGTGTGGAACATAGACTGGGATGACATAAATAAATCGCCATATATAAGGAGGACAGTATAGAATGTAATTTAGCCCACTGGTGCAGGATTGGAATTGTTGGACAGGTGAGTTGCTTTGCATCTAGGGTCGCACAAGGTTGTATTTTCCAAGTAGTAGTAGCAGCAACAGGCAGGTAGAGGGACTTTGCATCTGGAATTGTACAAGATATTATATTTTAATATATTAATAAAATATGAATAATAATAAATAGTTATTTGTTAGACGCCTTTCAACATTCTCGTGGTTGCCGTACATCAAGGACATTAAATACAAATAAAAATATAAAAACACATTCAAAAACAAACAAGACAGTGCATTTCAGTGAGGTCAGAGTGGAGGGAGTGATAGTGGATAGAAAGAGAGAGTGGTCAGAGAAAGTGGTCAGAGAGAATGAGAGAGGTCAGCCTGAGAAAGTCTTTCTAAACAGATAAGTTGTGAGTTTAGATTTTAAGTGTGGGAGTGATTGTGTGTTGTGAAGGTTAGGGGGGAGGGAGTTCCAGAGCTGGGGAGCAGAGCGACTGAATGCCCTGCTCCATATAGTGACGAGGAGGGAAGGAGGGACAGTGAGGTGCAAGGAGGAGGAGGAGCGGGCAGATGTGGAGATGTGGATGAGGTTAGACAGGTATGGAGGGGTTGTTGATAGCTTTGTATGTGAGGAGTATGATTTTCTAGTGTATGCAGAGTGTGATGGAGAGCCAGTGGAGCTGTTGCAGGACGAGTGTGATCTGTGGATAGAAGTGTGTGTGTGTGTGTGTGTGTGTGTGTGTGTGTGTGTGTGTGTGTGTGTGTGTGCGTGTGTGTGCGCGCGTATGTGGTTCTGCGACAGACAGAAACAATATCGTACGCATTACGTAACAAACTGAACGTAACTACTCCAAAGACGCTACAATAACTATAGCCTCCAAGTTAGCTGAATAACATGCCAAATAGGTGAATGAAAGCTACATCCATTCAATGTGACGAGCGACTAGTGTTGCCACCTGTCCCTGATTGTCCTGGATTTTCATGGTCTGTGCCGGTAAAAAAATAAAAAATCTAGGACATTGAGATGTCCTGGATTTCTGTACATGTTGTGCAAAAGGTGTATTTCAGTTTAATTGTAGTGTGCCTACATCCATAAACTTGTGTACGTAGCATACTTATTTGTGGTCGGTGGGTGGGCGGGCTCATTTAGTGGCGGCTCATTTAGTGGCGGCTCATTCAGTGGCGGCTCATTCAGAATGGTGAGGTGGAAACAGAGAGTGTGTAGGATAAGGAGAGACAGAAAGGAAAGGATCCACTGACTAAAAAGAGTGAAGGTTTTCACAATTCCTCCTTTTCCCCCCAATACTGCCCCTAGGTGTCCACAACAAAAAGCTGTTGAAAATGAACCAAAATAATAAAGGCCTGCTATTAAATAAAGCAATTAAGTAAACAAATAACGATAAATGTAATTTTGACAAATTAGACCTGTACAATTGCAGCGTAGAAGGGTGATTTTTATCTTGGGTTAGATATGCGAAGGGCTGCTGATTGGGGGGGCGTGGCTGAGTGGCAGGTGACTCAGGCATGTGACAGAATCCATGTGACAGAATCCCCCCTCTCTAGGGACAGCTCCTGACATCCCCAAGAACCGGCCCCCCAACCCCGGACAGGCGGGTGGGGGTTATCAGTACTCCGAGGCGTCTGACTCTGCCGAGGCGTCTGACTCCTCAATGTCGGAAGCTGGTGCGAAAGGCGCAGGAGCGGATGATTCCGATGCCGGTGGGGTACATGACCAGCCGTCATGGTCCTCCCGGATCCTCTTGGACGCCCTCGCCGAGGAGCAGGCTGGTCCGGATGTTGGCGGTGAAACTCCGCGATGAGTGTCGAGTCGAGAATCCATTGTGAGTGGAGCAGGGAACGGACAGTGTATGCTGGCTCTCCCTTGATGAGCCGGGGAGGTGGCGGAGCGGGCGCTGGGACCAATGCGCTCTCCTGGACACACACGTGACCCGTAGAACGTCGGATAGACCTTCATGGAGCCTGGAAGATGCAGACGGCCGGCGGATGGGCTAATTACCTTGTGTATCGGAAAAGATCCTGCGAAGCGGGGTACCAGTTTGCGGGATTCTGATCGCAGTTACAGATCCCGTGTCAAGAGCCATACTCACTGCCCCGCTCGGTACACCAGGGCCGGCGTTCGGCGCTTGTTCGCCTGGCAAGCGTAGCCGGAGACTGTGCGGAGGAGAGAGAGGCTAGGGCCGACGGGCACGCCGCACTCCACCCAGGGAAGCTGTTGGGTCCACCCGCACTGATCTCCGGCGGCCATGCACCGGAGAGACTTGCCCAGCTCCTGGTATAGGCGCTCTGCTTGCCCGTTAGACTGCGGGTGAAAGCCAGAGGAAAGGGTGGCCGTGGCACAGAGGAGCCGACAGGACTCTGCCCAGAAGGCGGAAGCAAATTGTGGACCACGGTCCGACACGATGTCCTATGGGAGGCCGGGTTGTCAAAACACCTCCCACAGAAGAATCAACGCAGTTTGCTTCGCAGAGGGGAGCTTAGGTAGGTGAGTAAAATGTGCCATTTTGCTAAACTGGTCCACGGCCGTGAGGACTACTGTGTTCCCTTCGGATGGCGGGAGATCTGTGACAAAGTCGACGGACAAATGAGACCAGGGACGCCAGGAAACCAGCAAGGGTTGGAGCAGCCCAGCCGGCGAATGGTTTGATGATTTATAGCGGTTACAGGCCCGGACGTAATTGCGGGTGTCCTCCTTCCAGGTAGGCCACCAAAAAGCGTTGGGCCACCACGTATCTCGTGCTGATAGCCCCGGGATGACAGGCGAGACGGTACTTGTATGGGGAGGCGGGGCTGGTAAGGGCGGTGAAGGGAGCAGCCACCGTACTGTAACCGCGAATGAAGCGACGATAACAAAACCCAAAAATTGCTGCAGCCGCTTGCGCGTCTCAGGGACGGGTCATGATGTGACTGCCCTCACATTTTCGGGATCCATTTCTATGGACCCTTCCTGTACCACGTACCAGAGGAACTTGACTGACGGAGCGTGGAATTCACATTTTTCTGCTTTCACATACAGGGAGTTTTCAAGGAGATGGCGCAGCACCGCCCGGACGTGTCTGATGTGTTCAGGGAGCGAGAGAAAATGAGGATGTCATCTAAATAAACAAACACGTATTTATTCAACATGTCTCTGAGTACGTCATTGACCAGGGCCTGGAAAACTGCAGGGGCGTTGGTGAGTCCAAACGGGACCACCAAGTATTCATAGTGCCCGCTCGGAGTGTTGAAAGCCGTCTTCCACTCGTCCCCATCCCGAATGCCCACCAGGTGGTAGTCGGAGATCCAGCTTTGTGAAGATGGTGGCACCCTGGAGACTCTCGAAGGCGGAAGCAAGGAGCGGTTCTTGACGGTGATTTTGTTCATTCCCCGGCAGTCAATGCACGGGCGGAGCGTACCATCCTTCTTCCCCACGAATAAGAAACCGGCTCTCGCGGGCGAGGAGCATGGCCAAATAGTACCGGCAACAAGAGAGTCCTAGATGTACTCCTCCATGGCCTTGCACCCGGAAGCAGACAGGGAGTATATGCGACCATTGGTGGGGGGCGAGGTGCCGGGTAACAGGTCGATGGCGCAATCGTAGGGTGGGGGAAGAGAAGTGGCCTTGGCCTTATTGAAAACCTCCTTGAGTTTATGATATTGTGCGGGAACATTGGAGATGTCTGGGTTTGAGATGGGAGCGGATCTCCTGAGTGGCCTGGTTGCTGCCTTCAGGCACTGACGGTGGCAGCGTTCGCTCCATTGCCGCACGGCCCCCACCTCCCAGTCCAGAACGGGATTGTGCTGTCGCAGCCAGGGGTGCCGCAGAATGAACCGCTGCTCTGGGAGGGACAAAAGATAAAATTTCACGATGATTACCAGAGTAACCTGACCGGTTCTGTGATAGATGTCACCTCGCCGATTAGCCGACCATCGATGGCGCAGGCTGGGATGGAGGTGCTCAGAGGCAGGAACATGATGCCAGACCAATGTCCATGATGTGGCCCTCCGCCCCGGAACCCACCAGGGCTGCCACACTCTGGTCGCCCACTGAAAACTAAACCCGAGCCTGCAGCGTAAACGTGCTGGGAATGGAGGAGCTGGTGCCGGTTGAGCTCACGCGGATCCCCCGATGCTACGTGAGCTCTGATCTTTTAACGGACACTTTGCTGCCCGATGACCTTCTCCACAGTATAGGCACAAGCCTTGTGTGAGGCGTTGAACGCGCTCCTCTGCGGGAAGGTGAGCTCGTCCCAGCTCCATGGGTTCGGTTAGCAGATCCCAGACAGGTGGAGGAGGGCGACTACGCGAGTCCCACAGCGATCTCCGCTCACGCTCGCACCGCCGGGTTCGGCTCCGTCAGTCCACTCGGGCCTCCAGGTCCATCGCATCCTCCAGGGTCCGAGGGCGCTCATAGGACACCATTTCATCCTTTATACCAGTGGTCCTCAACCACCGGGCTGCGGACCGGTACCGGTCCGTGGGTCACTTGGTACCAGGCCGTCAAGCCGCACAGAAAAAAATAAAATTTTATTGACGAACTATTAATTCAGGTCAAGACGCTCGTCCCGGTCACGTGACATGTTTCCCCAGTCGAGCCTGCAAAGCTAGCAAATATGAGTAAGAATTTATTCTGAGAAATGTAAAAAATGTGGCGATTCTCTCCCAGTTACATCCATCGGTGCAGCTTTGTCTCGTGACACAGGTTAATCCAGGTCAAGACGCTCGTCCCGGTCACGTGACATGTCACCCCAGTCGATCTAGCGAAGCAAGCAAAAATGAGCAAGAAACAGAGATGTTTGGAAAGCTTCTTCGGAAAGGGAAAAAAGGCCAATGAGGAGACTGAAGAAGAAGAGGCTACAACTTCTACGAAAAGTAAAGCTGTATTTAAAAGAAAATTCCTGGGGTCCTACTTAAAATATGGATTTATCGCCACAGGTGACTCTGACGCGCCAAACTCACTGCATAATATGTGGCGACAGGCTACCTCACGAGGCAATGAAGCCTTCAAAACTGCTTCGGCACATGGAGACCAAGCATCCTACATTAAAAGACAAACGTTTGGAATTTTTTTTAAAGAAAAAAACGTGAACAACAGCACACTTGGGGTGACATTTTCTCCGATTACGCCTAGATGGGACCGGCTCCTTTCTGAGAAACAAGCTCAGTACTCCCACTAATTCAACGTAATGGTGAGATTTATTTTTATGTGGTTTATATTTGTTTTTATGCCAGTCGTATCATTCTATATCATTGTTTTTATATATTTATTATAAATGTATTATTTATTCATATAAATGTATTATTTATTTATATAAAGGCCGGTCCGTGAAAATATTTCTGACACGTAACCGGTCCGTGGCGCAAAAAAGGTTGGGGACCATTTCTTTATACTATATTCGGCAAGCCCATGGAGGAAGGTGCTCACAAGAGCCGGGGTGTTCCACTTGCTGCTGCAGGCCAACGTCTGGAACTTCAAGGCATACTCCGCTACCGATCGGCTGCCCTGACGCAGCGTCGCCAGGTGTAACAGTTCGTCCGCAAAGGCATTGAATGAGGCACAAGCAGGAGCCCACCTCTCATACTCGGCCATGCCCCACAGCCGCGCCTCGCCCGTGAGGTGGGTCAGGACAAACCCCTCCTCGGTCGCGAACGTGACAGGTTGGAGGCCAAACACAGGGATGAGAACGGCAAATGAAAAAAAACACTGAAAAGTAACCGGGGTCTGAGGGCCGCATGCCCCACTGGGGGCTGCAGGGGCCACAGGGGGCCAGGGGCAATGCTCCGGAGGAGGCTCAGGGGGAAAAGCTCCCTGGAAACTCCTGGATTTTGGCAGCATACCAACCCCAAAACCATTAATTTCATCACTCAATTGCAACAGTTTTGTTAAAAAAATATTCCTGCTTGGTGGATTATCAAGGTGAATATAATACAGTCAAGCCTCGGTTTTCGACCACAATCCGTTCCAGAAGGCGGTTCGAGAAGCGAATCAGTCGAATTCCGAATCTATATTTCCCATTCCATATCATGGAAAATTTTTAATCCGTTCCAAGACTTTAAGCATTTTTTCATATGCGCATTTTTGTCCGATCGCGCAACTGCAGCGCACCGCCGAACGCGCAACCGTAGCGCGTCACCGACCGCGCAACTGCACCGCGCTGGTTGCATTATTGTGACAGAGCTGTCGCTGAAATTTACAAAACATTTTTAAACTCCTGATGTACTTTCCAAAATTCAAGTGGACCTAAGTGCGCAGGTAACTTGGGCCATCTCCTGTCTCTGCTGCTCGATTTGCTGCTGCTGTTGCTGCAGCTGGTGCAGCCGTTGCTGACCCACCTCAATCAAGGTTAGGATGTCCGCCGACAGACTGCTGACTGACTGAATGGTGAAGCACTGGAGCGGCCATCGGACGGGGGACTGTAAGGGATCAGGCAGCACAGCCAAATGCAGAGCGACACATACTTTATTGCTGGGAAGGAAGGGAACGGTGAAGCGCTGGAGCGGCGATCGGATGGGGGTATTGTCGTCACGGGATGGTGGCTGGACGACGGACCAGCCGGAATAGCATTTAACTGCGTTCCTCACCGGAGCGGGCTGGCTGCGGGCTGGAAACCACCTGGTGGAACAATCGGCAACGCAAGCGGGCGATCGAGGCAAACGGTTCAAGAAACGTGCCAAGTTGGCAAGGGGAGTCAGCCGTACAAGGACAGGTGAGCTAACGAGCGGTATCACGAGACAGACTGACAATGAGGTGTTGCGCTGGCAGCGCTACTATAGCCCAGAAAAGGAGCCAGCGACAGGGGAAAGTGATTCTGTTGATTGGAGGGTGGCTTGGCCGAGTGGCAGGTGACGCAGGTACGTGACTCGTTCGTCATCGAAGCAGACGGGCATAGCAAGCTTTTTAAATCTGTTTTAAAAGTGTTTAAAGATACAATAAAGTGTATAATGAAGTGTTTAAAATAAAAATAAGTGTCACGGAACGAATGGAGCAGGGCGACCAAATGCAGCTTGGACCAGGGTTTATTGAGCAAAACACAAACTAACAGACTCGGCAAACTGACATGGCTTAACAAAACAACAAGAGGACTGACCGACAGGGACGTGAAACAAAAGACGTGAAGACATTAATGATCCGACGGGGAGTGAGGGGCAGACAGGACTTAAATACACGACAGGTAACAAGAGGCAGGTGAGAACGATCACACTAATCATGGGCACACAGGAGGAGAGGGGCGAGCACACAGACAGAAACCATGACAACAGAGACACATAGTAACACGGCTGGGGACGAGACGTGACAGTACCCCCCCACAAGGGACGGCCCCCGATGTCCCAAAACCCCACGCAGCGAGCGGGGGGGCGGGGGGTGGGAGCGCACCAGTACAAATGACCTCACTGGCCATGGCAAAGTCCTAACCGCGCTCGGCGGCAACTCTGGGGACATGAACCGCGCTCTGCAGCAACTCTGGGGACATGAACCGCGCTCGGCGGCAACTCTAGGGACATGAACCACGCTCGGCGGTAACTCTGGGGACATGAACCGCGCTCGGCGGCAACTCTGGGGACATGAACCGCAATCGGCGGCAGCTCTAGGGACATGAACCGCAATCGGCGGCAACTCTGGGGACATGAACCGCAATCGGCGGCAACTCAGGGACATGAACCGCAAACGGCGGCAACTCGGGGACATGAACCGCAATCGGCGGCAACTCGGGGACATGAACCGCAATCCGCGGCATACAAAAAGTCAGAGCTGCAATCGGTGGCGTTTGGAAGTCCGGACTGCGATCAGCGGCATTCGGAAGGCGGAGCTGTGGCAGCAGCAAGAGCCACCACGTGCCGCAGCCATGGGAGTGGGGCCAGGGACGATCGCGAGTCCGGCGCAGCTGGCTTGAATTCTGGCGACGCCCTCGGGTCCTGCGACGCTGGGGTGGAGCCCGATGGCGGCCGCAAGTCTGATGGCGCCAGGAGACTCTCCGATGGCGGCCGCGGAGCCGGTGTCGCTGGAGTGAAGTTTTTCTATTCTACGAATATGGCTTAATCAAATCCCTGAAGTTTATTAAAAAAAAGCAACTCGTAGGAAATAAATGGCTTTTAGTAAGTGTGACATGGAAATACTGGGAGCATCCATGTTGCTTAGTTTGTGGCCCGGATCAGGCAGCTGTGTGACGTCAGCAAGTTGATAGCATCTTGGCTGGCTCCAATCTCGTCCTCAGCGTTGGTGCAGTGCCAACAATTTTTGCCCATAAACAGAGGAAAACTGATGTGAAAAGGCAGCAGCGTCATGAAAAGAGATCCCAGAGACAAAACATTGCCGTTCTGAGACAGGTATGTATCTGTGATAAGCAGTTTTTGTCCCCGATTTTGATAAATTACTGGGAGATTATTGTGGTTTGTTTACATTGTTTTCCCGTCATGGCGGGCAAGCGCATTTTGCCAGGGAAGTCAGTTTCCTGTTAAGTGATTTTAGTAACGGCTATGATCAATTGGTCTTTTAAGTAGATGTTTGGAAGCTGATAGAATACTTGTCCCTGCCTCGAGCTCGCTAGACAGCCGAATAGCTTTGCCAGTGCGATGGTGGGGGGCACAACCTTTTCTACAGAACATCTAATCGTTGTATTCATTTATTCCTACATCATTACTGACATTATCCTTAAATTTCAACATAATCGATTTCTTATAAAGGTAGTATATAGGCCTGATTGGGGCGCCCCAAAACAGAATCAACTTTGTGACGTCATATCCGGGCGCCATATTTCTTCCCCAGGCAGCAAAAGTGCCGGTGAAACGGCAATGTTTCAGGCTATATATCTCTTGTCCCTAAGAGGTGTTGTGTTATTTCTTTTTTGATATTGTACATTTACTTTATACTAAATCAGTACATTTTAAAAATAAATTATAAAATTCTTGTGCGGATATCATAAACATATTGACTCTACATCGCGTAATAGTTGAATTGTGTTCATTATGTCTTCGTTGATGATAGCCATTGTATTCTTTTGTTCAGACAAGGTGTCCTACCTAATAACTTTTCCGACAGTTTCGGCAGCAACTTCCGCCTTCGTGAGAGTGTCACACGTTGGTGTGTGTGACACGTCTTTTTCAGCTGAAAAAGTGACAATGTTTTTAGAGGTAAGAAATGATTTATACAGTTATTACTCGAGAAACACTTAACTTTTGTCTCCACTCACAAAATGCAATCACACTTCTGCATAAACACCGCCACACATGTCTACATAAGTTCCTCTATTTACATTTCCCAACTCCATAACATTTGGTTATAGCTGCACAGTAAAAGCAGAAAACCCTCCCACATGTTACACCAAGTAATATTGGGACAATCACTTTGCATCGAACCATTTCTGACATACTGTTCATTTTCAACAGAAAGAAAACAAGGCCTACCGGCCTAATTCCTCCGTACTAGTATGTACGTGTGTGGTAATTACGATTTCGGAGGAGTTGACATTACGGAGGTGTTAGACACTATTTTTTTAATGTCTGAAAATAAATGACGATTGAAGTAAATAACAACCAATCACTGCTCAGTGTGACACGGATGTGAATTCTCTCATATACATTCTGCTGGCATGCTGTAGCTGCAATATGCTATCGTTACCAAGTGTAACACCTTTTTGTTTTTGACAGTGCTTACAGTAATTTAGATAATGGACCAGTTCTAAGTTTGGCTCTATGTGTAGTGGTGATAGAATAAGCCAAATACCGTAATTTTCGGACTATAAATCGCGTTTTCTTTCATAGTTTGGGTGGGGGGGCGACTTATAATGACGTCAACAGCGCGGCGCGGCGCGGCGCAGCGCGGCGCGGCGGTTGTTTACAAAAAGGACAAAGATTGATCACGGGATGACGAAGATGACGAAGGGCCCCACGTACTACCGGCATCATTAGCGGCTTTGTTTCTGAGTGACACGGCGGACGAAGAGTTTGAAGGATTTAAGGATTTGGAGTGACAGAAGGTTTGAAAAACTATTATGGCTTTTACGCACGCCCGGTCCTACTCTACGGAGCTCTCTTTCACCTCCGTGGATTGAAGTCGGGGGCCGGCGCTCGGCCGGGTTGCTGTCCAGGGACGGTGGATGGGGCTCGGACATGGCTTTTACGCACGCCCGGTCCTACTCTACGGAGCTCTCTTTCACCTCCGTGGATAGAAGTCGGGGGCCGGCGCTTGGCCGGGTGGCTGTCCGGGGACGGTGGATGGGGCTCGGTCATGGCTTTTACGCACGCACGGTCCTATTCTATGGATCTCTCTTCCACCTCCGTGGCTGGAAGTCCACGCCACCACACGCCTGGAAGTTTGTTTTGTTAAATAAAGAGCCGTTTACCAAACCCATGTCTTTCCTTGTACTTTGTTAACGCTACAATATAGTTATATACTAGATCTGTGGAATAACGACGAGGCTGACGTCAGGGCGCACGCGCGGCGTTGTTGACAAAGGACGAGGAATTTGATCGATGGATTTAATGATTTAGAGCAGTGGTCCCCAACCACCGGGCCACGGACCGGTACCGGTCCGTGGGTCACTTGGTACCGGGCCGCCAAGCCGCACAGAAAAAAAAAAAAATTATCGACGATCAATTAATTCAGGTCAAGACACTCGTCCCGGTCACGTGACATGTTTCCCCAGTCGAGCCTGCAAAGCTAATATGTGGCGACAGGCTAACTAACCAGGCAATGAAGCATTCAAAACTGCTTCAACACATGGAGACCAAGCATCCTGCAATAAAAGACAAACCTTAATCACTTCGGGTGTCATTGTCTCCGATTACGTCTCGATGGGACCGGCTCGTTTCTGAGAAACAAACTCAGTGCTCCCACTAATTCAACGTAATGGTGAGTTTTATTTTTGTCATTTGTACTTGTTTTTATGTCAGACGTATCATTTTATTTCATCGTATTTATATATTTATTATAAATGTATTATTTATATAAATGTATTATTTATTTATATAAATGCCGGTCCGCGAAAATATTTCTGACATGTAACCGGTCCGTGGCGCAAAAAAGGTTGGGGACCACTGATTTAGAGTGCACAGATGGTTTGATAATATTATTGCTTATATAATAGTTATTTTATATCTAATTTATATATCGTTATATCGGCCTGTGGAAATTTTGAAGTGAAAGCGCCGTCAGCGGCGCGCACCCATTGTTGACAAAGGACGATCGATGGATTTAATGAATTGGAGTGACTCAGATGGTTTTATAAACGTGTTGTTTATGTAATAGTTTTTTTTATTAACTCTGAATGTTACGTCAGGCCCGTTCTCAGCTCTTCGTTGGTGTTTATGTCACGTTAGCATACCTATCGATTAGCCTGTTTCACCCCAAAATGTGACTTATACTCCGAAGCGACTTATATATGGTTTTTTTTTCACGTTATTGTGCATTTTATGGCTAATGCGACCTATATTCCGGAGCGACTTTTAGTCCGAAAATTATGGTAAATGACTACAGACCAAGGTTTGAATTGAACTGCCGGCTTATTTTAGTAGAGAAAATATTTGACATCCAATTTACAAACAATAGACATACAATTTACATTTAAACTCAACGTTATATAAGATAAGATAATCCTTTATTATTCCCTCAATGGGGAAACTCCTGTGTAAGCAGCAGTACACTTAACATATACACACACACGCATGCGGGGAAGGGGATAAAAGATTTTAAAAAAGTAAGAGATATATATAATTAAAAAAAATATGGACAGCATATACACAATACACAATATACAGTGGAGATAAAAAAAGTATTAGATAAAAAAAATTGTGCAAAAGAAGAAAAAAACAGTGCAAAAAAAGCAGGTGAAAAGAGTATGAGGTAGACAGATATTGCACATATGATTGCACATACGGTTATTGCACGTTATTATTGCACGTAATTATTGTCCGTTAGCTACAGTGATTAGCCTGGTTATACAGTCTGATGGCAGCAGGGAGGAAGGACCTGCGATGCCTCTCGGTGGTGCATCGTGGGTGACGAAGCCGGTCACTGATGGAGCTCTCCAGGGCCCTGACAGTCTCATGAAGGGGGTGGGAGACGTTGTCCATGATGGAGGACAGCTTAGCCACCATCCTCCTCTCCCCCACCACCTCCACCCGGTCCAGACTGCAGCCCAGGACAGAGCCGGCTTTCTTCACCACCTTGTCCAGCCTCTTCCTCTCCGCTGCAGTTATGCCGCTGCTCCAGCAGACCACCCCATAAAAAATGGCCGACGCCACCACAGAGTCGTAGAAGGTCCTTAGGAGGCCGTCCCTCACTCCGAAGGACCTCAGTCTGCGCAGCAGGTGGAGTCTGCTCTGGCCCTTCTTGTATAGGGCCTGAGTGTTACCAGTCCAGTCCAGTTTATTGTTCAGGTGAACACCCAGGTACTTATAAGAGTCCACAATCTCTACGTCCGTTCCCTGGATGTTCACCGGCGAGGGGGGGACTTTGCGCCGGCGGAAGTCCACCACCAGCTCCTTTGTTTTTCCAGAGTTAATCTGGAGGCGGTTCCGCTGGCACCAGTCCACAAATCTGTGATTCAGTCCTCGGTACTCCGTCTCGTCTGCGTCGTTAATGAGACCGACGATGGCGGAGTCGTCCGAGAACCTCTGGAGGTGGCAGGTTGATGTGTGGTGGGTGAAGTCAGCTGTGTAGATGGTGAAGAGGAGGGGGGCCAGGACGGTCCCCTGTGGAGCTCCTGTGTTGCAGACCACCGTGTCAGACACACGGCCTCCTGTCCTCACAAACTGTGGTCTGTTTGTGAGGAAGTCCAGGACCCATGATGTCAGCTGCTGGCAGGCTCCAGCATGGTGCAGTTTGTTCCCCAGCAGTTCTGGCTGGATGGTGTTGAAGGCACTGGAGAAATCATAAAACATGATCCTCACAGTGCTTCCAGCCCGCTCCAGGTGGGCCAGGGACCTCTGCATGAGGAAGATGACGGCGTCCTCAACCCCGATGCTCGGCCGGTAGGCGAACTGCAGGGGGTCGGCGGAGGAGCTCACCATGGGGCGCAGGTGGTGGAGGACCAGCCTCTCCAGGGTCTTCGCTAGGTGGGATGTCAGGGCCACCGGCCGGTAGTGGTTGAAGTCACTGGGGCGAGATGACTTGGGCACCGGTACCACGCAGGACGTCTTCCACAGCTGTGGTACCCTGTGCAGCCTCAGGCTCATGTTGAACATGTGCTCCGCAATCCTGCACAGTTGCCCGGAGCAGAATCTGAGCAGCCTGGAGCTGATGCCATCTGGACCCGTCACCTTCTTCACCTTGAGCCTGGCCAGTCCTCTCTCCACCTGGGCTGTGGAGAGCACCATGCTGGGTGGGGGGGTGTTGGGTGGGGTGGGTTGCAGGGGGGATGGTTGGTGGGTTCGGTGGAGTTGAGAGTGGGCTGGGGGGTTTTGGAGGGTAGGTAGCAGGGGTCGGGGTTGAGGTGAGAGTCTTCGGAGCAGAAGAGGCTCCAGTCGGGGGAAAGTGCAGCAGGGCTGGGTGGGTGGGGGGAGGAGTGGATGGTTGTTCAAACCGGTTGAAGAACCGGTTCAGGTCATTCACCCACTCCTGATCCCTGTCCAGCGCAGGTCTGGAGTTGCTACGTCCTGAGATGGTGTTCAGGCTCCTCCAGACCCCGCTGACGTCGTCCCGCTGCAGTTGGTCTTCCATCCTCCTCCTGTAGTTGCTCTTCCCCTCCCTGATCTTCTTCTTCAAGTCCCTCTGCACCGTCTTCAGCAGGTCCCTGTCTCCTGATTTAAAGACCCTCCTTTTGTCCCTGAGCAGGTCTTTAATCTCAGGGGTGATCCAAGGTTTGCTGTTTGCAAAAACTCTGTTTTGGTGGGTATGGTGGAGTCTACACAAAAGTTAATGTAGTCTGTGACACAGCTGGTGAGACCGTCGATGTCGTCCCCGTAGTCCTCACAGAACACGTCCCACACCGTGGTCTCAAAACAGTCCTGAAGAGTCTCCAGAGATTCTTCAGACCAGATCTGTCTGGTGTGGGTGACTGCTGGTTGCCTGTGCACCAGAGGCTGATACAGGGGGAGAAGGTGGATCAGATCGTGATCAGATCTTCCAAGGGGGGGGAGGGGGGATGATGTATATGCCTCCTTAAGGTTGGCATAAAAAAGGTCCAGTGTTTTATTTCCTCTGGTGCTGCAGGTGACATATTGGCTGAAAGTTGGAAGTGTGGATGAAGGAGAGGCATGATTGAAGTCCCCGGTAATAAGGAGGAGGGCATGTGGATGCTGTGTTTGCAGCCTGCTTACACTGCTGTGCAGGACATCGCGGGCTGCGTCGGCATTAGCATTAGGGGGAACATACGCAGTTATCGCGATAACGTGCGAGAGTTCCCGCGGCAGGTAGTGTGGCCTCAAGCTAACGGCTAGCAGCTCAATGTCCGCGCTGCAGAGTTGCTCTTTGATAGTGATGTGCCCAGGGTTACACCATCTATCGTTCACAAACACAGCAAGCCCCCCTCCTCTCCTCTTACCGCTCTCTCGTGTCCTGTCTGCCCTTATCAGGTTAAATCCGTCCAGAGCGACGGCAGAGTCCGGTGTTTGCTCCGTTAGCCAGGTCTCCGTGAACAGCAGCATGCTGCATTCCCTGTATTCCCGTTGGTGCCGTGCCAGCGCCGTTAGCTCATCCATCTTATTACAGATGGATCTCACATTCCCGGTGATGATGGTGGGGAGTGTGGGCTTGAAGCGGCGTTTCTTTTTCCGGCACATAATACCCGAGCGTTGTCCTCTTTTCCTCCTCTTCAGCTCGGGGGAAACATCGGGCTTGTAGCCGGTTAGCTTCCCTTGGCTACAGAGGGCTAACAGCTGACCACGGGTGTAAACAATGGAGCGTTTACTCCCTGCTTCGGTGGTTGCTGGGGTGATGAACCAGGTGAAAAATAGGAAAAATAAAAGGGCCAGCCTCACTGTTTTTGCAAACATGTTTCTGCCCGGTAAAAATAGTCCAAAAAACATGTAAAACGAGACAATATACAGACGAGTCGACGGAGCTGCTGCAAACGTGTCGCCACTACCGCGGCGCCAACAAAAGAAAATAATTTCCCTTCAGTTAAACTTTTCAGTTTAAGGAATTTTAGTTTCAACCCGGGTTGTTTTATTAATTCTAAGTTTCAACCTGTTTAGTTACCTCACTTTGTGTTGTTTGAATAATATTCAGTACAGGTAAGTAATTCGAAAGTAATAGTAAATCTAATTTGAGTTCAGTTAAATCCACTTTCAAATTCCCACCACGGATTCTGTTCAAACCAATCAATATTTCAATAACACCATTACAGCATCATCACATATATGGTTCACAAAAATAAAAGTAACAAAATGTACAAATCTCAAAACAATTCAGCAAAAGACTGAACGACTTTCAATATCCAAATGTCTCTACCGTATTTTTCCGTGCATAATACGCACCCTAAAAATGGCGTGTCGATGCTGGAAAAAAGCCTGTACCCATGTATAATACGCATCCAAATTTTGACTCTTACTTAAGTCCGTAAACGTAAAATTATTTCAGAAAAAAGATCATCTTTGGGAACAACCGGATGTTATTCTGCCGGTCAGTATCACTGCGCATGCGGTAGCAAACTCGATAGCGAAGAAATGTTTCGGATTTGTGTAGGGTACATTGTGACAGCAAACGAGCAGGTGATCGAGCAAGCGTCTGATACGAGAGCATTGTGTTCGTATGGAGCGTGTTTGAAGTGAACAGCAGAGAAGAAAGGAACAAGGCAAAGTGTTGTGAAATAAAATATTACCTGTAATACGCATTTTGTTATTTGCTGATTGTATTGCTGCTAATTAAACTGTGAATTGAAACTAATAGGTAGAGAACTGAACTCTCGCTCTTCATATAGCTGACGTGTCTTGCGCATCCGTTCTGCGCATCGGATCCGAATTTCCGCCGCCGAGTTCGAATATCTAGCGCCATCTAGGTGTCGATTTTTAAACTAGTACTGTAATGGCGGCCTCCATTTGATATCCGGTCTGCGATGGAGATTAAAAACCAAACAATATTTGACAATAACACACCATCAAGGATTGCACCATCGCATCAAACGATGTGTCGTCAATTATGAATTTTACTGACTGTGTTGGGCAGGATGGCTGAATGTGATGCGCGATTGACAACAAACAAGAAGGTGTGATTTCAAGTTTTATTTCGAGGGAGATTTTCTTCAAAAATTGTTGTACCCACGCATAATGCGCACCCCAGATTTTAGGACAATAAATTAATTAAATTTTGCGCATTATGCACAGAAAAAGACGGTATATCCCTTCGGTTGGCTTCTCCTGATTTTCCTGAATAGTCAGTCAATCCTTTCCAAATCCACTTCGGTGTAGCAGAGGAAAAAAAAGGATAGATCCTACCAGGTTCCATGAACAACGTCCAGCGAGTGCTCTCCGCTCCTGCGTGAGAGACAATTCAAAGGCCTCTTTGGTGGCTCGCCATCTTGCGACTCGCACAAGAAATCAACTCCGTTATTAGTTCAGATGTTTCTGAACCAACTCTCGTGAATCAAGTCCCGTTCAGCACTTAGTCACCAAGGTGAAAAGAAAGTTTGAAAATAGAAAAATAAGTCCATCAGATACAAAAAAAGCTTGATATAATCCCGTTTCACTCTCTCTCTTTCCTTTAGTTTAACGTACTTACTCCCGTATTTAGTGCACCTTCGTCGTCATCCGAAAAAGAACGGAGGGAAAAAAAAAAGAGTAGAGTTCGCATTTCTGGTCACATGGGTCTTTTCATTACATCATCATGTCTCCTTCAAAATAAAAATGAATGTTCACACTTTTATCATTTTAACAAATACAAAACATTAATAAAATAATGAATTTGTATTGTTTTAATAATTGACATGCTTTTAATCTGTGTCGGTCTCTTTAGAAGATATTTACAATGTACTGTCTTTATGACTGTTTTTATTAACAGTCTCTTGTTTTACAAGGCTATGTTAACCTGGATTACACAATCAAAATACGGTGACGCTTAGCCTGAATGGAAGTACACGGAATAGAACGTCTTATCCAAACGTTCCACTTCACTTTCACCCTCGATTTCGATTCAAAAGTGAGCAAGCTTTTGATAACTTGATAAGTGAAAACATTTCTTTCTAAATGACAATATCATCTCTTACCTATGGAGTAGAAAGCAATTTCTGCGTCACTTATCTCATTTCTTTCCACCGCTCAAATGCAAAACCGATGTTTGTCCGAGTTCTTGCCCACCCTCAGGCACTGGCAAGTTTCAATATTTTTTCTCACTTGTCATGGTTTTCCCCTTTTAAGCCTTTGTCTGAGAAACTGAGTGTCTGGGGCATGCTGAGAAGCGGTAGACTCCATTACGGCAAAATAATTACTTCTGGTCACTATGAGAACAATCTAACATGAGAACGCGCTTGAGACATCACATCCACAGAAAGAGCATGGGAAATTCGAACCAGATCCAGTCTGAAAATTACTTTCAAGAGACTTCCAAGAATATCCACTGTTGGAAATTCACAGTGGGGCAAAAAAGTATTAAGTCAGCCACCAATTGTGCAAGTTCTCCCACTTACAAGATGAGAGATGGCTGTAACATTCATCATAGGTACACTTCAACTATGAGAATTTTTTTTTTTTTAAATCCAGAAAATCCCATTGTCTGATTTTTAAAGAATTTATTGCAAATTATGGTGGCAAATAAGTACCGTAATTTTCGGACGAAAAGTCGCTCCGGAGTACAAGTCGCATCAGCCATAAAATGCCCAAAAAAGTGAAAAAAAACATATATAAGTCGCATTTTGGGGGGCAATTTATTCGACAAAATCCCACACCAAGAACAGACATGAACGAGCAACAACAGGCTAAACGATGGGTATGCTAACGTGACAGAAACACAAACAAAGCTGAGAACGGGCCTGACGTAACATTCAGAGTTATTAAAAAAACTATTACATAAATAACACGTTTATGAAACCATCTGTGTCACTCCAATTCATTAAATCTATCGATCGTCCTTTGTCAACAATGGGTGCGCGCCGCTGACGGCGCTTGCACTTCAAAATATTCCACAGGCCCATATAACGATATATAAATTTGATATCAAATAACTATTATATAAGCAATAATATTATCAAACCATCTGTGCACTCTAAAGCATTAAATCCATTGATCAAATTCCTCCTCCTTTGTCAACAACGCCGCGCGTGCGCCCTGACGTCAGCCTCGTCGTTATTCCACAGATCTAGTATATAACTAGATTGTAGCGTTAACAAAGTACAAGGAAAGACGTGGGTTTGGTAAACGGCTCTTTATTTAACAAAACAAACTTCCAGGCGTGTGGCGGCGAAGACTTCCAGCCACGGAGGTGGAAGAGAGATCCATAGAATAGGACCGGGCGTGCGTAAAAGCCATGACCGAGCCCCATCCACCGTCCCCGGACAGCCACCCGGCCGAGCGCCGGCCCTCGACTTCCATCCATGGAGGTGAAAGAGAGCTCCGTAGAGTAGGACCGGGCGTGCGTAAAAGCCATCATAGTTTTTCAAACCTTCTGTGTCACTCCAAATCCTTAAATCCTTCAAACTCTTCGTCCTCCGTGTCACTTAGAAACAAAGTCGCTCATGATGCCGGTAGTACGTGGGGCCCTTCGTCATCTTCGTCATCCCGTCTTCTTCTTTCGTGTAACGTCAAATGTCCAACTCGGTGTCGCGTAGCCATGCCCGCATCTCTGGTCCTAGGTCGAAGAGGCTGGCTTCCGAGGGTGGTCCATATAAAGGGCAGATGTTGATTATATGATCGGCGGTCTGCTCAGGGTCACCACACTCGCATGCCATGCCCCACGTCTTCATTGATGACCCAAAGCGACCGACCCCAGTCCGTAGGCGGTTCAGCGTGGTCCATTGCCGGCGTGGTAGGTCGTCTCCTCCCATGGCGCCATCTCCTGGGTCCCAAATGTAGCGGTGGACTCGGGAGGGTCCGGCCGACTCCCACTCCTGCTTCCAGGCTGTTGCCAACCATGCGTCTCTGGAGATGTCCTCAGAGGTGGAGTCGAGCATCTCTTGTGCTGCCTTGTTGTAGGGGTGGCGGGACTTGAGTCTGCTTGGAGGTGCTGGTGTTATTGTGGTGTTGCGCAAGATGTGCCAGTCATATTTTTGTGCCTTCCTGGCCAGGGCGAGGGTGGCAGCCTCCCGTCGGAGGCTGGCCGGTGCTATTCCCGCGAGGACCGGCAAGAGGGACACAGGAGTAGGTTTCAAGCATCCAGTTATTATCCGGAGGGAGGTATTAATAGCCACGTCGACCTTTCTCGGATGCGGGCTTCTGCTCCAGACTGGGCTGCAGTATTCAGCTGCAGAGAAGACCAGGGCTTGGGTGGATATTCGCAGCGTCTTAGCGGAGGCTCCCCAAGTTGTTCCAGCGAGGCGGCGGATCAGCGCGGCTCTGGATGTCACCTTGGCCTTGACTTCTTCCAGGTGTTGTTTGAAGGATAATGTCCGATCTAGGCGCACTCCAAGGTACTTCGGGGCTTGCTGGACCTCCAGACATTTGTTGTCTACGCGCACCTCAAGTTCCCTCCTGGCTTCTCTGGTGCTAAGGTGGTATGCCGCTGCGACTGTCTTTCCGACGCTGAGCTGTAGACGCCACCTCCGAAGGTATGCTACCAGTGTGCCCATGTCTTCATTAAGACCCTCTTCCATCGCCTTCCACGTTGGTCGGCTCATCATGATGGCAAGGTCGTCTGCGTAGCCATACTTTCTCGATGCTGTATCAGGTAGGTCGTGGATGTAAACATTGAACAACATCGGCGAGAGGACAGACCCCTGCGGTACCCCGTTCCTCAGTCTTCTGAGCCTACTGCACTGGCCACTGCTGGTCTGGAGAATGAAGCTGCGGTTGGAAATTGTCTCCATGATGAACTTCACCATGTGCCGGTCTGGTATTGTCCTCAGCAGCTTCAGGTGGAGTCCCCGGTGCCACACGGTGTCATATGCAGCCGTCAGATCCAGGTACACTACCCCAGCTTTCTCATTGTCCTGGAAGCTGTCCTCAATGTCCTGACAGAGTAGTGTCACCTGGTCTGCTGTTGATCTTCCACAACGGAAACCAGCTTGTTCCCGTGGGAGCTGTGAGTCCACCACTGGCTCGATGCGGCTATGGATCATCTTCTCCAAGATCTTAAATGGGACACAGAGCAGCGAGATTGGTCTTTATAGGCCGCATCCAGATCGGCTGTGTCTGGGTCTGGCAGGCCAGCTGACCTTCTTTCAGTCTCCTCAGCATACGACTCCCAGTTGGCCTTTCGGAAGTTCCATCGCTTGACGGGTTTCCCTGGTACCGGTTCCACCAGTGCTGGGACTTTAATGATGGATGGCCGGTGATGTGATCGGGGAAACCTATCCAGGATGCGTCTCTCCGGTTTCGGGTCGTTACTGTGGCAGATGGCGAAAGCCAGGTCCGGGTTGGTGGAGGTGTTCCAGCGTGCAGAGAAGAACGTTGGAGGCTCCTTGGGGTCGTATAGCAGCAGAGCATCAGTGTTGGAGGCCCATTCACTCAGCGCCACTCCATTAGGTGTTGTGTGGTTGTACCCCCAGTCTGTGTGCTGACAGTTGAAGTCACCTGCATAGATGGCAGGTGCAGTTGTTGATGGGAGTGATGTCACGGACAGCTCCGATGGTGGGGGTTTGTATACGTTGACGACTGATGTTTCCTGGATTTTTGTAACCAGCCACTCGATGTTAGAGCCTGGTGGGGATTGGCTGCTGGCTGACCAGCTTAATTCAGTCCTGACGAACGTTGCCACACCGTGTTGCTTGCTGTAGATGGACCCAGCAAGATGGAACCCAGGGATCTTGAGGATGTTGTCGGATGTGCAGTGTGTCTCCTGCAGGAGCAGAACCGCTGCCTCGTTGGAGTCAGCCAGGTGACGCAGGACTTTGAGTTTGGCGGTTGTTAGGCCCTCGACATTGAGTTGAAGCACTGACAGGCCTCGGTTTTCGACGGTCGGGATGACTGCCCGTCCACCGGTCCTAAGCCTGCCAGCTCGAGCTCGACGAGCTCGACGTTTGGTTGACGACATTCGTTTCACAAGTTGGTCTTGCGCCATTTCTTGCTACTTGCAGAGGAGGCCACGTGGAGGCTGTCGTCTTCTCCTCCTCATCCCGTGATCAATCTTTGTCCTTTTTGTAAACAACCGCCGCGTCGCGCTGGTGACGTCACTTGAAATTCAAATTACAGTAATCCCTTGCTACATCGCGGTTCGTTTATCGCAGTTTCACTTTTTTTTTTTTTGACTTATTATAAGTCGCCCCCCCACCCAAACTATGAAAAAAAACGCGATTATAGTCCCAGAATTACGGTATTTGGTCAATAATGGCCTCAATCTGGGGCTCCATGCAAGATCTCCCCCCGTGGGATCAAAATGACAAAAATCCCAGAAAAACACGCAAGGGCCTAGTGAATGACCTGCAGAGAGCTGGGACCTAAGTAACAAAGACTACCATCAGTAACACACTACGCCGCCAGGGACTCAATTCCTGGAGTGCCAGATGTGTCCCCCTGCTTAAGCCAGTACATGTCCAGGCCCGTCTGAAGTAGAGAGCATTTGGATGATCCAGAAGAGGATTGGGAGAATGTCATATGGAATGTCAAACTTCAGACGGGCCTGGACATGAACTGGCTTAAGTAGGGGGACAGCAGTTGGTACTAGCTTGGATGAGCCCATGTATGGGTCAAAAAATTGTAAAGTCCTAGTTTGATTTGAAAGGATCACAAAAAATACAGCATCCTCGAGAAAAGAAATGTGCTACATTTGATCAGCTTGCTGTAATATGATCATGTAATTGTAAGTGAACAATTACAACCAATATCTGTCGCTTATCCAGAGTCAGGTCTCAGGGGCTGCAGCTTCAACTACACCTTACAAATCTTTCAGAGTGATTCCAAGGCGTTACCAGGCCAGCTGGGATACATAGAACAATCACAGATCTCCCAACAGACCCACCTTTCCAGCACCCCTGCATAGACCTTACCAGGAAGGCTTAAGGAGTCAGAGTCAGAGTCAGCTTTATTGTCAATTCCTTCATGCCAAGACACACAAAGAAATCGAAATTTCGTTTCCCCTATCCCACGGTGACGAGACACAGTACACGATTAACACACAAGTAAACAACGGGTGAGAGAGTTCAGGACCCCAACAGCCTGGAGATCACAAACTTCGCCAGTGGCGAGCAGTGCTTGCATCCCACTACAGAGTCCCGGCACCATTCGTCACGGATGTAGACGCACATTCCACCTCCTCGTGATGTTCCCCCTCGTACAATGGCCCGGTCCGCCCGATAGCACGCTAGCCGCTCCAGATGCACAGCAGTCACGCACTGTCCGGTTCGTAGATCTCAGCAGGCATGTTGATGTCCAGCGATCGAACGTTCGCCAGAAGAATGGAAGGCACAGCCGGGCGAGCTGGGTTGGCCGCCATCAGGCGAGTCCGGCGACGCTTCAGGACGGAGCAGACCGAGCGCCTTTAATGTCCCCGCTTCAAAGTCCAGATCGCCACAAAACTCGCTTTCGCCGATGTCGAGCAGAACCAACCCGCTGTACTTGTAGCACAACCCGGTACGACGAGACGAACACACAAAACTGTCGGACAAACCCACATTAAACGACAAAACAAAACACCGTTCGGGACAGAGAGAGGCCGCTGCGTGTGCACGCGCCGCTATCTTACTTCCGATGGCGGAGTGTCATTCATCTGTGATTAAAACACACCACCCCGGTCTGTCAATCAAGAGGTACCGTACCCGATGTCCACATGATGTTGGAGAGGAGTGCCAACATAGCCTGGCAAGCCAGAACCAATGCTGTACCAGCGATTGGGTCTGGTGAAGAAGCAGTTCACCGCGGCTCAAAATGAACAGCAAAGCAAAGTTGTTTCCTTGCTGTGACTTATCCTTTGTGCACAACGTCACTCTTCAGAGGCGGAAGTCCATTGTCACGTGTGCAGCGCAAGAGAAACGGTAGTGTGTTTAAGTCAACATTAAACTCAGTTTTAAATAAATAGACACACAGAGTCATTAAAACTCTAGCAGTCGACAGTATAATTGAGGAAATATTCTCCCTAGTGGCTCACTATGTCTCAAGTCAAGGTCAGCAGCATCCCATCTCCACTACGCACAGTGTTGAAGGTGCACTACTTCCCCCCTGAGATACTGGACCAGAATATCCTAGAAGTATACTACTTTGTTTGTTGCTGTTTTTTTTTTTTTTTTGTAAAAAAGCAATGATAATGTTTATTCATTGTCTCTCTCACTGCCATATGAGCAAAATAGTTATGGTGGGACCCACCCAAGGGTCTTGAAAATTAAACTGACAACACTGTCTTTCATTTGTCTCCTTTTAACAGCCCAATAGCTCCCCTGCTATAATTCATTGGGTAAATTTGTTTAGCCTGCAGAATCTCCCATCCCCCTTCCCCCACCACTCTGTTTAATCAAGCTAATGGAGGCAACAGATATTATATTGATTTCTACCTTGTGATGATTTTCACAATGACAAGCCCTCCAAACATAGCACTTTGGTTGTTTTTTTCCCTTTTAGTTTTCCCTCCTCTCTGCCTGTCTAACTTTTGATGTCTGAATAAGCTGACATGGAGAGAGTGCAAACATTTATCATGGTTGCGTTTTTCTGCTCAACTTCACTGCCAGCATGACTGATGTGTAACCCATCAGAAGCTGAGCTCTTGACCTATGAAGAGAAGGCTTTCACTCTTTCCTTTCTAATTTGGAGAGTTGGACGCAAGATGCGGAAAAGGTGGCAGGCCAATTCAAAACTGTTATAACAAATCATGAGAAACCCAGCCAGGTGTCACAAGAAACAGATGGGTAATGACAATTCACTTACGCTCTATGTAAGAATCAGTTTTTCTACAATGCACTTGTCACAGCCTTTGGTGAGCCAAACACTTCTCTTCCTGCAATCTGACACAATAATTCCATGTTAACATTTTCCAGGAAACTAGAAAATTGTGCTAAAATCATGTGGATTTTTTTTTTTTTAAGTTTTCTGTTTTTACTCAAATCTATTGACCAGATAAGAACATAAGAGTTTAAAGATATTTAGACAATGCTGGGGACAGGAATCACATTTTTTAATGGAATGAAATCAAACCTCACCATCTAGTATTATTAGTATCTGGTACTATTTAGTACTTTAAAGTGATTTGGTTATTGAAAATGTGCTTTCCCCCCAAGTTCTGGAAAACAGTTTTGAATGTCCATGCCTTAAGAAGGTCATATGTTTTGACAACACAAAAAGTAGAAATATATATATAGTATCTAATAAGAAATGTATGAATGACAACAATAACATGTGTTATTGAAAGTTCAGCTAATATTAAAATGATTGTATTATTTCTATAATCATTGGAAAAAAATCAGTTCATTAGCTCTGTTTAGCATCTTATAAACTGGTACAAGCATCTTAAACTATACTACGTGGCTATCAAAACCGGGTGTTTTTCCATTATGTAATTGCTTCAGATAGTCACCCTAAGTCACCATTTAGCTACATTTACAAAATTGTCCGAGCTACAAAATGTTCCCTCCCCTCTGCTTTGTAGACTTTGTAAGACTTTAATGTTGGACATGATACAATATGTCCAAGTTACTCTTTCTGAGTTACTTTCCTGAAAGATTCATTCTTGACCTCTATTATCATTTAACTGTGATCAAATATGGTACATTAGTACATTTTCCCTTTAAGTGACATAAGTGTTGACCTGGGAGAATCCTTGGTAACATTGCCAGAACTCATCATGGTCGTAATGATCAATTATGTCCGCTATTTGTTATATTCCACTGCGCCAAATTAGAGTGGAAGGTTAAGGCAAGACACAGGGCATTGCCATCACTAGGGTATCACCATCCTGAAAGGGAATGACCTCGCCATCAGATTATTGCACAGAAACAGGTTCAGCATCATAATTCATTCCAGCGTGGAATATTTCATCCTGAAAGAGCTTTTAGTTTTGAATAGCCTTTCTACCAGATGGTTGCTTTATCATAAAATGAATACACCTTCTCTCAAGAGGCATTCTTAAATTAACATTATTGACTGATGAGTAATCAAATTCTTGTGTAATGCTTAATGGAAGGTTAATGTTAATGTCACAGGATAAGGTGTGGGGCTTAAAACACATTTATTGATTCTGTAGCTCAGCAGTTAATTTGACACAAGATTAGAATGTGTTTCTGCACATTTCTACCTATATTTCATTTTAGTACTCTACTCACAAATGTATTATGCATGCACAATTTCTGGATCGTAGGTACCTTCGGCACTCTTTTGTGGACAACCAATAGAGCAGTGCTTATGTATATTTTCCACTCCACTTTAGAGTCAGTGTCAATTCTGCGCCAGTGTGGGTGCATCATTGTAAGATATGGACATTGCGAAGCCCCAGCCTCTTGGCCCACAGCCTTGCAAAGCACACCATCGGCGTCTGTGGTCTTCAATGCTCTGATTGATTGGGGGCCAACAACACTCATGAAGAAATGCGTGATCGGTGAATTCAATCAAAGCCTTTAATGACCTGGTAATGAGATGACATACTTTCCTGGAATGACTCTTAACATGCCTCTGGCTAGATAATATTAGGTTACAGTGATACCTCACTACTTCACGGTTCACCTATCGCGGCCTCTGTGCATCGCGGATTTTTATGAAAACAAATAGAACTGTCTCAGAAAATTAGAAAATTGTGATAAAGTTCTTTATTTTCTGTAATGCAATTAAAAAAACAAAATGTCATACATTCTGGATTTATTACAAATCAAGTGAAATATTGCAATTCTTTTATTATTTTAATACTGCTGATTATGGCATACAGCTTAAGAAAATTCAAATATCCTATCTCAAAATATTAAAATATCATGAAAAAGTATACTAGTAGGGTATTCAACTAATCACTTGAATCATCTAATTAACTCGAAACACCTGCAAGGGCCTTGAAAAACACTCAGCTTGGTTCAGTAAACTAAATCACAAGTATGGGGAAGACTGCTGATCTGACTGCTGTCAAGAGGACCATCATTGACACCCTCCATCAGAAGGGTAAGACACAAAAAGAAATTTCTCAAAGAGCAAGCTGTTCACGGAGTGCAGTTTCAAAGCACATCCACAAAAAGTCTGTTGGAAGGGGGAAATGTGGCAGGAAACGCTGCACACCCAAGAGAGATGACCGCAGCCTTAACAGCATTGTGAAGAAGAGTCGCTTCCAGAATTTGGGGGAGCTTCAAAGACAGTGGACTGAAGCTGGAGTCCAGGTATCAAAAGCCACTGTTCACAGACGTGTACGGGAAATGGGCTACAATAGCAGTATTCCCATGGTCAAGCCACTTCTGAACTCTAGACAACGGAAGAAGCGTCTGACTTGGGCTATGGAAAAGAAGCACTGGACAGTTGCAGAGTGGTCCAAAGTCCTCTTTTCAGACGAAAGCAAGTTTTGTATTTCATTTGGAAGTAAAGGCGCCAGAGTCTGGAAAAAGGCTGAAGAGGAGCAAAATCTAAGTTGCTTGAAATCCAGTGGGAAGTTCCTACAGTCAGCGATGGTTTGGGGAGCCATGTCAGCTGCTGGTGTTGGTCCACTGTGTTTCATCAAGTCCAGAGTAAATGCAGCTGTGTACCAAGAGATTTTAGAGCACTACATGCTTCCGTATGCTGAAAAGCTCTATGGAGATGATGATTTCATTTTCCAGCATGATCTGGCACCTGCCCACAGTGCCAGAACCACCAGTAAATGGTGTACTGACCATGGCATTACTGTCCTCGATTGGCCTGCCAATTCCCCTGAACTGAACCCCATAGAGAATTTGTGGGGTATTGTGAAGAAGCTGAAAGACACTAGACCCAACAATGCAAATGAGCTAAAGGCCGCTGTTAGGGTTTGCAGGATATCTTCATCGTATGATTATGTTGGAATGTAACCTGTAATAATTAATTTACCTAGCTTGTCTTGTCTTAACAAAAGTAGTAGACCAAAGTGCTAAGATCTTTTCACCTGATTGACTAGCTGCAGAGGAAGCAATCAAAGTTGCTTTGTTTACACAAAGTCGTAAAAGGCCCCCTGCTATGCTTTGATCAGCAGGGAAGCGGCTTCACCCCATCCTGTGTTCCCACGCACCCACTTTCAACCCCACTCTGTTTCTTCTCAATAAATATGCACCTGATGAGGCCTGAGTCAGACCTCATTCGACCATCGCTGTAAGCACAGCGACGAGTGAACTCTCCACCTGCAGGTGTCTGAAACGACTAACTTGTCTCCAGTGTGGTTCTTGCAAAATAAGTTAGAGTGAGCACTACCCTAACATTTTGGTGCCGAAACCCGGGACCCTCATACCCGCCATCTGGCTGACGGAGGACGACACGCTGTACACCGTCGACGGGCCAGCGTCCATTAGGAGGACCTGGTAAAGAAAGACCTGGGAAGGAAATTCTTCGCTGGGCCAGCGTCTTAGGTCTGCCTTCGTCTGACAGAGGTGGATTGACGGGATCCGGCAGTGCAACGAACCAGGGGACAAGTAAGTTAACGCCCTAAAGTGGTGTGATTGTGCTGTGTGAAACGCGCAAAAGGAAAAGGTGCACGGGAGATAGCTTGGGTTCAAGTCCCAGGGGAAGAAACAGACTAAGAAAAGCAGAGCTTCTTTTTCGTTCATCGAAGAAGTGCGTAGATTCTTCTTTGTCTGTTTTTCCAAGCTGAGGGATCTGGCTTGGGTTAGAGTCCCAGTGGAAGGAACGTGCTAAGAAACACGGAGCTTCTTTTTTGTTAGTCAAAGAAGAGTGTAGATTTTTCTTTGTACGTTTTTCCGGCCAAAGAACAGCTTGGGTTCAAGTCCCAGTGGAAGGAACGGGCTAAGAAAAAACAGAGTTTCTTTTTCCTAATTGAAGAAGGGCGTAGATTCTTTTTTTGTCCGTTCTTCCAAGCTGTTTGGGAGGGTTTTACACCCATCCTGGGTAGGCCTAAAAGTAAAAAGCGCTGGAGTTTGTGTGGTTGAGAGTGCGACTGGTAGGATAAATTGACTGCAAAGAGAATTTGGTGGAAGGTCAATTTAAACCTGCATTGAGGATCCTCAAAGAAAAGAAAACCAAAAAATAAATTTGTATAAACCTAAAATACCAAATTAAGACGGGAAATAAAATCGGTAAATCCCTAGCTCTTGAAGGAGATGAGAAGTACATGGCGAGTAAATTTCCGAATTGGATGCAATACATGCCAAAGTGGAAGAAAAAGTATGGAGTAGAAGGGAAGTTGAAAGTTGAAGTGTGGAAGATAGTGGTTGATGTTTTGGAGGAGAGTGTAGATAGGAAAACAAAGGGACTGAAAAAGAAAAGAAAAGAGAGAGAGTTGAATTGTGCTAGACTGTGGTTGAAGGCTTCACAAGAGAGATCTTGTGCAAAGAGTGCGAACTATATTTCGAAGACGAGCGAATTATGGTCATTTGGCAGGAATAAAACAGAAGCCTAGGGAAGATACTGATGATTTTCGCTTGCGATTTGAAAAATAATTCAGGGTGCATAGTGGCACCCCATTCAATGATGCAGCTGAGAGTGCTTATCAGCAACGTCTTAAAAACGCGCTCATCACTGTTTCCCCCTCCGACTTCAGCAACTGGGTGAGGAAACACTTGGTGGAAGCAGACACTGCTTGTGTTGCGACGATTGAGAAAAGCAAATGTTCTGATGTATTTCATCTAGATGAGGACGATAATGATCTAAATGAAGATACGACGATCTTCTTCCAAAGTTCCCAAAGGGACAGAGGAAGAGTTAGAAACCAACATGGTCGCAAGCCACCATTCAAATCAAAACTCCCACCAGATTCAGAGACCTGTTGGAACTGTGGGGAACGAGGACATTTTGCAAGAGAGTGTCGTCAGGCAAAACAATACCAATCAAAGGGTGGAGGAAGGGACAAAGGAAGAGCCAAATTTTCAGCATGACAAGCTTCCCCCTCCCCTTTGACCGCTCAAGCTCATACAGAGAAAGAAATAACAGATGTCCATATGAAAGCAAGCCATGTCATTGTCAGATTATTAGAACGTTTTTTAGATTGTTAGAGCTCCTGTCCATGCAAGGAGTATGACAATGCTGTTGTATGCCCAATGACAAATGACCAGAGATCAAATTGTGTATGTACACTAAAGTTAAAATTTGCAAATCAAGTGGTAAATGAATGCAACTGGCTTCTAGACGATAAATAAAACTTAGAATGTGCTGTCCTCGTGTGCGTGGGAGGGACCAGCTCATGATCGACCACAGGAAATGGCCAGCCTGTGACGAATCATTGGTGCTGGGATCTACCTTACGCGCGCGAGAGCTGTGCATATGTGTTAAAATGATGAAAATTGGCTAAACTTTTAGTGTACAGAAATTTGCTAGACTGTTGTCTATCCAATTTGCACCTCAGAACAGGAACGCTTTTGGAAGATAAAAATGAGAGGAAAAGAGAGAAATCTGTTTGCGAGCAGAAACTGATCCACACTAGTGCATGTTAAGTAAGAAACGACAGAACATGCTTTCAGGAATTGGAAGAATCAAAATTGTGAATTTAAGACATTCACATTTAATAGAAATAATTGACTGGTTGTGTTATAAGATTATACAAACTTCTATATGCGAGCTGAATCTGAGAGACTGGGTTCTTCAAATTTAAAAACAAAGAAAGACTTCTGATTAATTTGCCAGCAGTTTTTTTTGTGTGTTGAGGTTTTTTTTGGATTGGTGGATTGTTCTATCAGGAACCTTGAGTTGAAAATGGTATGTGAATGTTGTGTGGTGAGCTTGGATGAATTGGGACCGATGTGATAGAAAGACTCCTTCTTGGAGACTGTGTGTGAGATGCAAATGAGCATTGATGACTGACTGCCTGAATGAAGGGAAAATACAGGTTGAATGGTTGACGTTGTTGGACACTACTATCGAAAATTAGTAGAGCGACTTTGAAGAAAGAGTGATTTTGAGTACGTTAAATGCTAAGGAAGAAATAAATACATAAAGGAAATAAAAAGGTTGCTTTTGGATTGCTAATTAACTAGGGGGAAAAAACTGGAGAACCAGTAACACATGCAGAAGATGTGTGAACTGGGAAACTGAGAAGCGTTTTGGAAGGAAAGTCAAATTAAATGATGATGAGTCATATGTGGTAAAGAACACATCCTCCCAGAAAGTTTGTCAAGGTGTGAGACATGGGCGTCGCCAAGCCTCAGAAGGAGGGAGAATGTTGTACAGAAAGTGGAAGATAAAAAAAAAATACAACACTTTACTACATATAGATTCTCTACTACATATGGCGTTGTACCATTGAGTTAGATTTTTTTTTTTCTCAAACTTTTGCTGTAAACAATTGGAAGATGATTGAAAAGTAACTGAAGAAGCTATGAGGAAGTGGTGTAGCTGTTTGGAAGGGCACGCGCTTATGCGTTTCCCTGGCTAATCAACATTATTTAACTGATAAGGGGATGGGCAAAGGAACCATCTGCTACAGGACTTACGGTCCATTCCTCCAGTAACCAAGATCAGAGAATCTCCTTTACAACAGGAGGCAATAAATGGGATAGCCTCTGTCATAAATGGTCTTTGGTCAGGAGGAGTCATTCGGAAGTGCTCAAACACTTCTCGCGAACACTCTCATTTGCCCAATTCAAAATATACGATATAAGATACAATATATGCAAAAAGCAGACGAAGAGCAGTCCTTGGCAGATTACATGATCAGAACGCTCAGACTGACAGAGGTGTCAAATGCAAATTTACTGCCGCCTGATCTTTCATCCTCACAGGTCGACAACGCCATCAAGCCAGGAGACTGGGTCTACATCAAAGTCATCAAAAGAAAGAACTGGGCCGGCCCACGGTGGGAGGGACCATTCCAAGTCTTGCTGACTACCCCCACCGCCGTGAAGATCGCTGAACGGCCCAGCTGGATTCACCTCAGCCACTGCAAGTTGCAGAGAGTGCTGGACCCCTAATTCGGAGTGGTGGGGAAGGCTAACTTCAAAGGGGTCTTATCGTTTAGGGTGGGACGTCTCAATGTTGGTGAAGAAAACAACGATCCCCACTCCGCTTGGCGAGGGGATGTCCCGGTGTCTCTGCCATCCTAGTAGCAACGGGGCTCCATATGCCAGATGGATCCTCTGCTGCGTTGTGGTTGGAGCGTGCTATGGTCTATGGACTCAACTGAACAGACCAAGTGACAATGTTGACCGTGGAAAACGATGGTCACACGATGAGAACTTTGAGGACTGGTCATGGGACCCCAGAAACCCATACGAAACCAACACTTGGTACCGCTACGTCAAATTCACTGTGAGATCGCACACACAGGAGGGTTGCTATGTGTGTTCCAAACTCCCTCCTTCCTCTACACAAGTTCACTTGGAGGCCAGAGCAATGAATGTCACTGAAGCGAAATGCATGGCATCCATGGGAGGAGTTGGATATCAACACCGTGCTGTCACAGTCAGTGATGCCGACCCTTCCCGCCCTGGACTTGCGGAAGGTACCTGTGATCAGCTTTTCTGGACAAATCTCAGATTCGACCGTTAAAGGACGAACACTGCCGCAGGTGGCCTTCACAGAGCGGCCACCTGGAGTGAACTATACGTGTTACATCCAAGGAAGTGAGACCCACAAATGCATTGACAGAGACTGCTCTCCAGGAGGGAACTGGATGGGAGCTTTGGACATCGCCACTGAGTGTCAGGATAAGAGAGCCATTGCAGGTGGTGAGGGCTCTCCGACCAACATGGCTGCACCATCAAACGGAACATACTTCATACAGAATGGCTGGTGGCTTTGTGGTCACAAGGTTTATCCGATGCTGCCCGCCAACTGGACAGGAGTGTGTGCACCAGTGTGGGTGACAGACCACAGGATACAACATCGTCAGCTGACGACAGCACACAACTCTTCTGGACGTCGACGCAGGGCGATTACAACCTTTGACCCCCATGACCCTGTCTGGGGTGCGAATGTTCCGGACGACCATAAAATATGGCCTGTCGGAAACAAAGTTGTTCATGCGATTTTTCCTTGGATCGGAGTTGGAAAACAATCTCTCTTCATCGAGACACTGAACTATCGTTTTCAATCCTTTGTGAACCTCTCACTGCAAGTCGATGATGGACAAAATAGAGAGATCCAGGCTATTAGACTAATGGTCTTGCAAAACAGGATGGTTCTGGACTTGTTGACGGCAGCACAAGGTGGTGTGTGCCACATCATTGGGACTTCCTGTTGCACATACATTCCAGGAGATAACGACACGCACATCAAGGAAGCCATGAACTCACTGAGGAATTTACAGCAGGCCATGTCGGAGGATAACATCCCACATCAATGGGATTTCTTTTCATGGCTATTCTCTGGCGCTTGGTGGCAGTTGCTGTTGAAACTTGTGACTCCTGTGCTTGCTGTGCTGGTATTGTTGTGCTTGTTTACGACCTGTGTTATCCCATGTTTGAAGTCTGCTGTGACAAGGTTTGTGTCTTCTACCGTGGCACAAGTACATATACAACTTCTTAGAGATGACGGATGTGATGACTATGATGTGGTGCAAAACGTGGATTGCGTAGATGCTGTTTAGCTCAGCATTATTTTACAGAAACTTGATGATTTGATCATCGAAAATGCCTTGCAAGTGATGGGTACAATGATGTACTGTTTCTGTGTTTTTCTTTTTCTTTTTTATTGATAACATTCTGGTCGCCTAAGGCAGAGGGACCGTGTAACTCTTTTCCTGCATTTAATCTAGCCGCAGGTTTTTCAGTTGCACACAAAATTTGGACTGGAGTATTGAGGGAAATACTTCGTCTTCACTGGAAATTATTGCTGTCATTGTATTTTCTTTCTTATGTTTGATTGATCGGGATTGACATACTCATAAAACATGATAAAACAGGAGGGATATGTTAGGGTTTGCAGGATATCTTCATCGTATGATTATGTTGGAATGTAACCTGTAATAATTCATTTACCTAGCTTGTCTTAACAAAAGTAGTAGACCAAAGTGCTAAGATCTTTTCACCTGATTGACTAGCAGCAGAGGAAGCAATCAAAGTTGCTTTGTTTACACAAAGTCGTAAAAGCGACTACCCTAACAGCCGCTATTGAAGCATCCTGGGCATCCATAACACCTCAGCAATGCTGTTAAATAATGTGCAATGTGTTAAATACTGGAACAAACTAAATGCAGGAACCAAAATGTCTGCAAATCTAAAGACCTTCAAAAAACAGTGAACAACCTACTGATACAAAAATACAATGCGTCTCATGAGACGCATTCCATATTAAATCTACGATGACTTGTGCTTTGAAATCTCTTGTATTTCGTCTGCAATACAGGTTGTGCTGCTGATGTGTGCAAATGTTGATACGAAAACTCTTCAACACTGTCTTGTCTAACGCTGACACCCAGATGCATAAACAATATTGTGAAATGTTTAACTGCTGAGAATGTAACACATAAATGAGCGGAAGTTGCAGTCTTGAGGGCACACTCGGAGCAGATCGACGAGCGGAAGGATCAGGCGCTTCCCCAACCGTATAATAAGCTATGGATTTCCTAAACTGGGTTTTCAGTGCAATCGACCAGACCATCTCCACTCGACATCCAAGAACTGGGGAATCGCAATGCCCCCACGATTCGCAGGGTACACAATGGACAGCTGGAGCTCATGGTGTGTGATATACCTCGACCTGTTGCACACGGAAGATATGTACATCTTGATCCTCGTTATCAGCTGGCTCTCTCTGGCCTTCATTGGGTTGTGCCTGTACAAAAAGCTGAAAGGGACGAAGTCTGGCGCCCTTGAAAACAAGGGACTTCCAACCTTGGAAAGCACCCAAAGGGCTGAGAGCAGAGAGGCCAGAGAGATGATGGCAACTTGAGATGTCTGAACTCAATAAGAAAATGGTCAAGGTACTGGAGGCCAGCATAGGAGACAATTAGCTGTGATCGGTCGGTGCAAGTACCGCCTGTTGCTGGGGACGGTGGCCAGAGTGCCTGGGAGATTGTGACTCCAACTCTCTCGAAATTGATTAAATTGTTACTGTTGAATTCAAATCAAACTGCTACAATATGTTATAACTCAATTAACTTATCGTTGTTGTATTCAAAGCAAACTGATATCAATTGTTATCAAACTTCCAGTTAACTTGTTATTGATTGCTGTATTCAAATCATATGCTATTCTATGTCAAATTTCTATTTTTTTTGTTTCTTCCTTTTTTTCATGATTATGCCGGAATTGTAGGTTATAGGTACTACTGTAGTAATGTAGATTGTGTGTCTAGCAGGGAAATCCTTGATCGAAATCGGGACAGAACTAGATAAGCAGAATTGCTTCAACTCCATCCATCCATCCATCCATCCATCCATCCATCCATCCATCCATCCATCCATCCATCCATCCATCCATCCATCCATCCATTTTCTTCCGCTTATCCAGGTTCGGGTCATGAAAAACAAAATGTGAGATTAAGTTATGTGTGTTGACCATGTACTTGTCGAAATAAACAAATCAGATAAAAAATTAGAACAATTGTCACAAGTTAGAAACTGTTTTATAACTAGACATTTGATGCCAGCTTGCATTCCAAGCTTTTACTTCTTTTCACAGGACAATATGGTCAATCACCTTTATCCTGAGCTATCCCATGAAATTAGTTCTATTGTGGAGACAAGAAAAATGGCAGGAGTCGATATCAGACAATCAACTATGTCTGGAATGCCATCCCCAACTTTCCTGGTCAAATCAGAATCTTCAAGATCCTCAAATGTATGGATTAAAAAAAAAAAGATTAAAGTCCCAATGATCGTCACACACACACCTGGGTGTGGTGAAATTTGTCCTCTGCATTTAACCCATCCCCGTGTGATTTTAATCCATCCCCTGGGGGAGAGGGGAGCAGTGAGCAGCAGCGGTGCCGCGCTCGGGAATCAGTTGGTGATCTAACCCCCCAATTCCAACCCTTAATGCTGAGTGCCAAGCAGGGAGGCAATGGGTCCCATTTTTATAGTCTTTGGTATGACCCGGCCGGGGTTTGAACCCACAACCTTCCAGTCTCAGGGCGGACACTCTACCACTAGGCCACTGAGCTGTAGGATGTAGATTGTTCTGCACTGGTAGGGCCAGCTTCAGGCAGATATATTTTCATTTGTCACGCACATGCTACAACAACATCATCAAGTCTATCTTATCAATAAATTACAAGAACATGTATTTCTGTAAATAGTAGTTTTACAAAATACACAATATATGGTCTGTAGTCCCCAGTGATTGTGAGATTACAAGCCTATCCCCAGCAAGCATCTTAGGAAGGTACATTTTGCTGAAGTGCAATTATAACCATTACTATTACACATTACTTGCAAGAGTGAATGAGATGAAATAATTGCAGCCTCCACATGACACTCATCACTTATTAGGGAAGCTAAAGATGTCATGTTTGTCACACAATTCTATATTTTGAGTTTCTGTCGTTTCTGTCTGGGGTAATTTATGTATTACTGTATACACAGGAATCTGATGAGAACTACTAAAAGCATTGCCCATCTCTGCGTATCCGGTCTCCTCCCATTTAATTGGAATTTTTCTCCTTTGCAGTTTCCTACATTTTCTACTCAATGCTGCCAATTTTCTCCAAATTATAGTAATGGCTAGAGGGAATTTGTCACATCATTTACAGACAGCCTTTAACTCAGAATCCAAACGCAAAAGAAAAAAAAATCAACAGCATTTTATTTTCTCCACATCTATCCACATTTTGTGTACGTGTATTTATTACCGAAAATAAACAGTGTACCAAATTTCCTTTTCCCCCTGGATGAGAGTTTTTAAAGGGTTATCTGCAAGTGAATTAGGAGTCTAAGGGTTCTCTGCAGTATCTTAGCTGTTACTGGATGTTCCCTAGACACCACTGATATTCCAACAAAGGCATTGCTTCACAGTGGACTATCTTTTCTACTGTACATCAGTTCTTTCTTGCTACTACTTCATCTTAGTTGTTTTTAACTTTTAATTGAAAATAAGAATATAAAATAAAATAAAATAGGTGATGTTATGGAAGGATAAAACCGTGCTGTACAAAACAAATAACCCTAAATAGTACGTACAACACTTGACAAAATGGGAAAAAGGCAAGCAGGCATGAACTGGCAACTGGGCGAAACTTGCGTTAATCCAGTGGGTCAACAGGGGCCAGCTGATGCTCTTCATTAACCGCTCCTCCACCTTCTTCATTTTGTACGAGTCCAGCCCCCATTTTAGAGTTGATAACCGACTGTTGTATTGACAGCTGCTTAAACAAATCATGTCTTGGAAGTACCCAACACCCTTGAAGATGTTGACTGTGTGATATTTCAAAGATATGGTGATTCGTTCTTTTCATTAGGCGGAGTCGGCGGTTGCTCGGGGTGCCAGCAATAGAAAGAATGCCAGGGAGGAGACTTTTTTTTCAATGAATACTTTTTAATTTATTGTACTATTATTTAGCAATATTAAACAACAGAAAAACAAAAATGTCTGCCTGCAATTTCTCCTCACAGTTCAAATACACCTGTCCCTTTCACTTCAGCACAGCCAGCATTGTACAAGTTCCACCAATAGTTCCTGTGGCTAATTTTGTACATGCCCCCCTGTTTATTCTAGTAAAAAACAAAATACAGAAGTTATATACCGCATTTTTCAGACTATAAGTCGCACCGGAGTATAAGTCGCACCAGCAATAAAATGCACAATAAAGGGGAAAAAAACATATATAATTCGCTCCGGAGGACAAGTCGCATTTTGGGGGAAATTTATTTGACAAAATCCAACACCAAGAACAGACATGAACCAGCAACAACAGGCTAAACGATACGGTATGCTAACGTGACATAAACACAAATGAGGAGCTGAGAAGACTTAGACTTAGACAAACTTTATTGTCATTTTGTCAACACTGGGTGTACACAAAACGAAATTTCGTTGCATACGGCTTTCAACAATGTAGTGGTATTGCGGCTGGTTAAAAAGTGACATTCTATATAAAAATATGAAATAAGATAAGTATAAAGTACAAAGTGCAGCAGTGATAAAGTATGTAAACAGTGCAGGAGACAAAAGCAGTATTTACAAGTGTGCAGAGGAATGCTACGTTTGAATGTTCAACAGTCTGACGACAGCAGGGAAAAAACTATTGCAGAACCTGGTGGACCTGCAGCGGATGCTGCGAAACCTCTTCCCAGAGGACAGCAGGGAGAACAGTCCATGGTGGGGCCTGACGTAACATTAACAGTGATTCAAATAACTATAACATGAAGAACACATTTATCAAACCATCTGTGTCACTCCAAATCAATAAATCCATCGAATTCTTCGTCCTTTGTGTAAACAACGCCGCGTGTGCGGCATGCCGCGTGTGCGGCATGCCGCTGACGTCGGACTCGTCGTCAGATGCAGTTCAAATAATTCCACAGGCCCATATAACTAAATATAAACTATATATCAAATAACAATAATATAAACAACAATTTTATCGAACCATCCGTGTCACTCCAAATCAATAAATCCATTGGAATCTTCGTCCTTTGTGTAAACACCGGCACTTCTATCCCTGAAAGTGTGTGCGGTGCACCACTGACATCAGTTGCAGTTCAACTTATTCCACAGGCCCATATAACTATATATAAACTATATATCAAACTATAATATAAACAACAATTTTATCGAACCATCCGTGTCACTCCAAATCATTAAATCCATCGAAAACTTTGTCCTCTGTCTCACTTAAAAAAAAAAAAAGAAAAACAGCTGTTGACTACGGAACTCCATGTGCCGCTGACGTCAGACTCGTCGTCAGTTGCGGCTCCAATTATTCCACAGATCTACGTATATAACTACATTGTAACGTTACCAAAGTACCAGGCAAGACGTGGGTTTGGTAACCGGCTCTTTATTTAACAAAACGAGCTCAATGAGCCAACAACGACAATTGTGGAGCAACGACAAGCGCGGAGACGTAACTGCACTGTTGATAAGCCTCTCCCAGCAGCATGTTGTTCAAGCACCCATGTATGAACTCGTTCCTCGAGCTGTGGCCACCTAGCTTTTAGCCCGCGATTAGCTTTTTAGTTTTTTTTCATTTCGCTAAGACTAACCTCCACTTTTCGCCAGTCCCTTACAAGTTTCTCACTAACTCCGAACTTTCTTTCTTCTGCTCGATTACCGTTTTCGGCTGCATATTTTACTACTTGCAGTTTGTAATCTGCAGAATATGATTTTCTTTTCTGTGACATTTTTGTTAAGCCCTTCTCAGTTGATATGAGTTACAGCCAATGTTGAATTTAGCAAAGCAGGCCTAGACCGCCCTCATCCGGTTTAGTCTGAAAATAACATGTGAAGTGAATCTACTTCACAATGATAATAATGGTGTGAATGTGTGAGTGACAAAAAAAAAAGTATAATGTGTTAAAAATTTCTCATATAAGTCGCTCCTGAGTAGAAGTCGCACACCCACCCAAACTATGAAAAAAGGGTGCGACTTGTACTCCGAAAAATATGGTACATATCTTACACATTAAAGATTAAAGATTAAAGTCCCAATGATCGTCACACACACACCTGGGTGTGGTGAAATTTGTCCTCTGCATTTAACCCATCCCATAAATGCACATGCAGGTATACATTTTATTCATTTGGATCAGGCTACATGAACCAATATACTGTATAACTGTAGCACTTTTTGGAGGCTTGCATCCATATGATGCCTCGAGAAATGAACCTATTTGCTATTCGCTTGGCTAGAAAGCCTCAAAACCTAATGAAGCCTCATGTGCCCGCCACTATTGAAATGTGTTGTAATTATTTGCAATAAGTGGGAGTGGTGGATGTTGGATGAGATGCTGTTGTCCATTGCACGTGGTTCTGCAGAAGGCTATGGAGCTGTGTCAAGATCGTGGGGCGTTTCCAGCTTGCAGAGAATGTAAGCAAGATGGCAGATGACTAACCGACCGATTAATTCATTAATTTGTTTATTTATTAGTTTTTTGTTTGTATTTATGTGTTTGCTTATTTGTCTATTTGTTTTTTGTTTATTCATTCACATCCCCTACGCGAGCCCTTCCCATGGTGCAGGGGTTTGCGTGTCCCAAAGATCCTCAAAGCTAAGTTGTCTCGGGCCCCTAGCAGGGTCACCCATGGCAAACAGGTCCTAGGTGAAGGTCCAGACAAAGCATGGTTCATCTGATCCCTAATGATAATTGAAATAAATGGACTTTGTTTTCCCTTGCCCAGATGCGGGTCACCGGGGCACCCCTCTGGAGCCAGGCCCGGAGGTGGAGCTAATTGGCAAGTTACTGGTGTCCGAGCCTGCACTCGTGAATTGCAGCCAGGCACAACCGAAAAAGGCAATGTGGGTCCACTTTCCTATGGGCTCACCACCTGTGAGAGGGTCCATAGGGGTCGGGTGCAATGTGAGCTGAGCGGCAGTCAAAGGCGGTCTGATCGACGGCTACAGAGGCTAGCTCTTGGGACATGGAATGTCATCTCTATGGCAGGGAAGAAGTCCGAGTTGGTGTGCAAGGCAGAGAAGTTTTGATTTGATGTAATCAGACTCAATTCACACACCTTGGGCTTGGGTACCAATCCTCTTGAGAGAGGTTGGACTCTCTTCCACGCTAAAGTTGCCCACGGTGAGAGGCTCAGAACAGGCGCGGGCATACTTACTGTTCCCCCCCTTGGCGCCTGTACATGAGGGTTCATCCTGGAAATAGTGAGTGGATGGATGGATGGATGGATGGATGGATGGATGGATGGATGGATGGATGCAACCGTCCACTTCCATCAAAGGTCTCAAACTCCATTCCTCGAGGGCTGCATTTCTGCATGTTTTACAAGTTTCCCTCTTGCAAATAGCATAGTGTCGTCATCATAAAGATGAAGGGGGGGGGGGCACTCCTGCCATCTGCGCTCATGTCGAAAGTTACCACTTTTACTTTTATGATGAAAATTAAATTAGCATTCTCGCGTAATGTTTGTCACCAGAATTATTATTTTAGCAATTCCCAGATGAGACAGTTATCATTAGTGTTTGCATCAACATGTTTTAATGGGACAAAATGTAGAATCTGCTGGTAACTGGTTCAGGCAATCACAGATGCTTTTATGTAAATGCCTATTCTAAAAATGGGACCTGGAAACAAAGGCAACTTTGTGATGGGTGCTCAGTTAAATGCATTAGTGGATCAATTAAACACTAGTCTGCCTTAATCTACAGCTTCATCTTGAGTTGCTATAGTAACTGGCTTGCAAATGCATTGAAAAATTATGGAAAAAGGAATGCAAATTACATCCCTCATAGGACACTGAAAAAATCTTCACTATAATCTAAATCACGAAAACAAGAAAAAAATCACAATTTTGATTATAAAAACAATTAATAAAATTAATATCACACAATGATCTAACACTGGAAAACTCTTCACTATGATCGTGCAAATCATGAAAATAAGAATCAAATCACAATAATTTTGATGATAAAAACAATTAATAAAATGAATAGCACACAATGATCTAACATTTATTTTCATTTCCTACATTGGGTAATATGGATCACAGTTTGGTGATACTCAATTTCCATGTGATTTTATGTATCATTAGGAAATAATATGGGCAGGACGATGTCTTTGTGGTTTGCACGTGACTTTATGAGTTCTGAGGTTTGGCGCTCAAATCTCAGCTCCAGTTTCCCTTAGAGGAGTTTGTTTCTCCATGCTTGCTGAGACCCACTTAAAATATGGTCACATTGTAAAACCATTCATGCAAGACTCAAATGTGTCCATAGGTGTTAAGATGATTATAAATGGATGTTGTCTATATGTGTCCTGTAACTGGCTGGCAACCAACTACTCTAGGGTTTATTTCACTTGTCCAAAATCCAAGGCATAATTGCACCCACAACCGTAAAGAGTATAAGCCCAATGAAAAATGGATGGATGGACAATACAACACAAAATGTCAACTTTTGGTCATGGTATATTTTGTCTTGTGAGAAACCCTCAGAGCTATTTCTTTGGAAATCATTCTCATTGGCCTCCCTAAACTCCAAACTTCCGATTTTAGCGATCTCACCAAGTAATACAAATAATTTGATCTGATTCTTAACACAAGCAAAGAAGCAAAGGTGGAGAAAATAATAAATCCAAACAGAACATTATACTGCTGTTTACTAAAGCTGCTAGATATACAGATGCTTGCAGATTTTGTCCATGACTTCAGATATAACTATAACTGCTAAATATTGATATTAAAAAAAATAAAAGGGACAGCCAAAATGCCATATAAAGCACCCATACTCTACCCCGTGCATGCTTTATGTGAGACACCAATAGTAAGTTATAATACTGTAGATCCAAGAATGCTTCAAGATTTCTGATGAAACAAAAATATGAGCACATACGTAACCTCCATCTTTTATTCACTGCAATGGCTCCCTTTCCTATTCTGGATCAATTACATAATTAAATGCTGCTCACCTACAAATGGACATGCACCTCCCTACAAGCACCCATTACAGTAATCCCTCGCTACGTCGCGCTTCACCTATTGCGGCCTCGGTGCATCGCGGGTTTTTATCAAAACAAATATTGCGGGTATATTCGGTGAATCGCGGCTTTTTGCAACAGCAGAGCGGAGCCGTGACACGTTTACATTTTAAAATGTTTAAAGAATGTTTAAAAATACAATAAAGTGTTGAAAAATAAAATCATAAAACTCTTGTGCGGATGCCCTCGCGCTGGTCCGCGGGGACGCATCAACCCATCAGCACAGCGAGAGCAGAGCTGAGCCGTGACACGTTTACACTCTAAAATGTTTAAAAAGTGTTTAACAATACATTAAAGTGTTTAAAAATAAAATTATAAGAGTCTTGTGCGGATACCCTCGCGCTCAGCCATGGGGGCGTGGCAGCCGGCCAGCGCAGCTTTAAAATGTTTAAAAAGGGTTTTAAAATACAATAAAGTGTTTAGAAATAAAATCTTGTGCGGATGCCCTCGCGCTGGGCCACGGGGGCGCGTTAGCCGGCCAGCACGGCAAGAGCAGAGTGGAGCCGTGACACATTTACACTTTAAAATGTTTAAAAATACCATAAAGTGTTGAAAAGTTAAATTATAAAAGTCTTGTTCAGGTGCCCTGCGCTGGGCCGTGGGGACGCGTCAGGTGGTCAGCACGTTTACACTTTAAAATGTTTAAAAAGTGTTTAAGATACAATAAAGTATTTAAAAGTACAATAAAGTTTTTAAAAATAAAATTATAAAAGTCTTGTGCGGATACCTTCGCGCTGGGCCACGGGGGCGCGTCAGCCGGCCAGCACGCAAGAGTAGAGAGGAGCCTGACACGTTTACACTTCATAAAAGGTTCATAAAAGTCTTGCGTGGATAATGTAACAATACATATATATTTATACTATGTTTTCTTAATTTTCCTATTTATTTAATTTTATTTCTGTTTCTGAAAGTCATGTTTGTCAAATTTTTACAAAAGTCTAAAAATACAACAAAGTGTTTAAAAAAACAATAAAGTATTTAAAACTACAATAAAGGCTCATAAAAATCTTGTGTGGATACTGTAACAATATAGAGACGTTTACACTTCAAAAAAGGTTAATAAAAGTCTTGTGTGGCTATTGTATACCTCCGACGCCATTGACAAATAAATCGGTTTGTGCAAAGCAAACAGCATTAGGACCCTCTAAAATGGCATTGACCAAGACATGCTTACAAGGCACAATTCAGGCTTTCTGGAAAGCCGGGCTCAATGCCAAAGAACAACGTGACAACCACCTGTGTGGAAGTTGCATGTTCTCTCAATGCCGTCTCTCGGGTTATCTCCGGGTTCTCCGGTTTCCTCCCACATCCCAAAAACATGCTTCGTGAGCTGATTGAACACTCCAAATTGTCCATAGCTGTGAGTGAGAGTGCGGATGGTTGTTCGCCTCTGTGTGCCTTGCAATTGACTGGCAACCAGTTCAGGGTGTCCACCGCCTACTGCCCAATGATGGCTGGGATAGGATCCAGCACTCCTGCGATCCCCTTGGGGAAAAGCGGTACAGATAATGGATGATTATTATCATTAGGACCCAAGTAGCGACTGCCACGAAGTCCCTATTAACACCCAAAACATGCACAAAAGCTCACGAAACCTTTCATACTCACACAAGGAATTTGTCTCCTGTTGTTTGTATTAGCGTAACAAGCAATTGCGACAAACAAACACATGATAAATAACTATAGACAGTCTTTACATAATGTGATGTACTATTTGTGCCGCAGTACTACCAATAACAGCTGTGGAAACAATCAATGCGGAGTCATCAAGCAAAGATAAAGACTACTAGTGCGCTAATTACAATATGAAGATACCTGTGCGGATGATGCAGATAATTGTTACACCATTTAAACTTTCAGTGGTCTAACAATTATCTGCACTTTAAATTTTAAAGTGTCCACCACAGTAACACACTAATTGTGATTTGGTTACTTATGTTAATGAAATGTTTACATTTTCCCAATGACATTAACAAACGAGGTACTTTTTGTGTATTATCTTCTCTTTCCTCCACATTTCTTGACAGACAGCATTCCAACTAAAAAATTCACATTTTACAGTCCAACAATTCAGTGCATTTACATTCAGCATTAACACATTTCAACAGAAATTGCATTTAACATTTCTTTAATTATTGTTTTTTTATCAACATCATGACTTTGTGAATTCCAACAAAACAAGCAACATTACTGCTTGAATCCATTGCTGTAGCACAGTGCAAATCCGGCACCTAATCAAATTGCTGAATGAACATCTACTAGCTGTCTACTGGGCCCTAATGATGTGTTGAAAAACATGTGGAGCAAAACATTGCTCAGAGATGACAATATTCAGACTATGCCAAGATGAAACAAAGGCTTCATTAGAAAAACAAGTAGCGGAAATTCAACACTTCTGGGAGGAAGTAGGGATGAATAGGCTGGCTACCAAGAATAGGGTTGCTCACAGGGCCATATTCAGAGATAAAGGCATGAGTAAATTGAGTTTGAATGTTTTCCTCTAGTATTTAAAACACATTTTTTTTATTTAAAAAAAATTTATATTATTATTATTATTATTATTATTATTCCGTGATAAAGGCATGAGTAAATTTAATTTGAATGTTTTTCTCCAAGTATTTTAAAAATATGTTTTTATTTAAAATAATATTATTATTATTGCGTGAAGGCGATGGCCACGTTATTCTACACCATTCACTTTATTGTGTGAAGGCCTTCACACGTGTTATTCTACACCATTCACTTTATTACCGTTTTTTTCCATATATAATGCGCAAAATTTAACTAATTTATTGTCCTAAAATCTGGGGTGCGCATTATACATGGGTACAATTTAAAAAAATGTTTTGTTTTTTTTTGACACGTCAGCTATATAAAGAGCGAGAGTTCAGTTCTCTACCTAAATGCGTATTACAGGTAATATTTTATTTCACAACACTTTGCCTTGTTCCTTTCTTCTCTGCTGTTCACTTCAAACACGCTCCATACGAACACAATGCTCTCGTATCAGACGCTTGCTCGATCACCTGCTCGTTTGCTGTCACAATGTACCCTACACAAATCCGAAACATTTGTTGCGGCTCCGAGTCACGACGAGGGGCAAGTTTTGGTTTCCAAGGGTGTTTTTATTCCTCTTCAACTTCTCTCCCATACAGAGCCGCCTTTTTCACATGTCCGCACGTCACTTTCCTCTCTTTTCATTTTCACCTAACTGATCGCGGTGGTGCCTTTATGGGCAGTCGGAGAAATCAACGCCAACAAAAAAAATACATACAGCCTAGTTAAGAAATCACCAGAAAGATCACCATGACAATTGTGAATAATAAATAAATAATTATTATATATATTATATATATTATTATTATAATAATAAATAATTGTGATAAATAACTGGAACATCACTCAAATATTGGTGATCCCGTTGAGAGTCTCACATATTTCTTCGCTATCGAGTTTGCTACTGCATGCGCAGTGATACTGACCGGCAGAATAACATCCGGTTGTTCCCAAAGATGATCTTTTTTCTGAAATAATTTTACGTTTACGGACTTAAGTAACCCGGCCGGGTCATACCAAAGACTATAAAAATGGGACCCATTGCCTCCCTGCTTGGCACTCAGCATTAAGGGTTGGAATTGGGGGGTTAGATCACCAAATGATTCCCGAGCGCGGCGCCGCTGCTGCTCACTGCTCCCCTCTCCCCCAGGGGATGGATCAAAATCACACGGGGATGGGTCAAATGCAGAGGACAAATTTCACCACACCCAGATGCGTGTGTGACGATCATTGGGACTTTAAAAAAAAAAAAAAAAAAAAAAAATTGGGTGCGTATTATACATGGGTACAGGCTTTTTTCCAGCATCAACATGCCATTTTTAGGGTGCGTATTATACATGGGGGCGCATTATACATGGAAAAAAACGGTATTATTATTATTATTAGTGTGAAGGTGAAGACCTTCACACTATTGTTATTCCTGTCTTTTATTATTAGTGTGAAGGTGAAGACCTTCACACTATTGTTATTCCTGTCCTTTAATAGTGTGAAGGTGAAGACCTTCACACTATTGTTATTCCTGTCCTTTAATAGTGTGAAGGTGAAAACCTTCACACTATTGTTATTCCTGTCCTTTAATAGTGTGAAGGTGAAGACCTTCACACTATTGTTATTCCTGTCCTTTATTAGTGTGAAGGTGAAGACCTTCACACTATTGTTATTCCTGTCTTTTATTATTATTATTATTCGTGTGAAGGTCTTCACCTTCACACTATTGTTATTCCTGTCCTTTATTATTATTAGTGTGAAGGTGAAGACCTTCACACTATTGTTATTCCTGTCCTTTATTATTAGCGTGAAGGTGAAGACCTTCACACTATTGTTAGTCCTGTCCTTTATTATTAGTGTGAAGGTGAAACCTTCACACTATTGTTATTCCTGTCCTTTATTATTATTCTACATCTTCCGCTCACTTTTTTGACGCTTAACTACTTCCACATACTTCAACTGATTCACTCCATTCCACTTTTCACTTATTCCAAATATTCATGACACGGCTGCTTACATTTTTTTTGTTCCACAAATTTTCCGTTTTCACAAAATTCACAAATTTCCGGCAATTTTTTCCCCATTCATTCTTAATGGCAGATTCAACATTTCACATTTACGTTGTTCCAGTTTGAAATTCACATAATTCAACACATTCAAATCACATTGGGGACATTCCCAAACTTGCCAAATTCAAAATTTTCACGTTTTCATCTTTTATTTTGAAATTCACACCCAATTCACCAATATTTCCTTTTTCCCTTCTCATTTCTACATTTTTCAACCCATTCAACCCATTCCAACTTTCAACTGTTCATCCTTTTTCTACCTATTCCACAACTTCCCACTTACCAAAAACTTCATCTTTTATTTTGAAATTCACACCCAATTCCTTTTTCCCTTCTCATTTCTACATTTTTCAACCGATTCAACCCATTCCAACTTTCAACTGTTCATCATTTTTCTACCTATTCCACAACTTACCAAAAACTTCACATCTTTTATTTTGAAATTCACACCCAATTCCTTTTTCCCTTCTCATTTCTACATTTTTCAACCGATTCAACCCATTCCAACTTTCAACTGTTCATTATCTTTCTACCTATTCCACAACTTACCAAAAACTTCATCTTTTATTTTGAAATTCACACCCAATTCCTTTTTCCCTTCTCATTTCTACATTTTTCAACCGATTCAACCCATTCCAACTTTCAACTGTTCATCATTTTTCTACCTATTCCACAACTTACCAAAAACTTCACATCTTTTATTTTGAAATTCACACCCAATTCCTTTTTCCCTTCTCATTTCTACATTTTTCAACCGATTCAACCCATTCCAACTTTCAACTGTTCATTATCTTTCTACCTATTCCACAACTTACCAAAAACTTCATCTTTTATTTTGAAATTCACACCCAATTCCTTTTTCCCTTCTCATTTCTACATTTTTCAACCGATTCAACCCATTCCAACTTTCAACTGTTCATCATTTTTCTACCTATTCCACAACTTCCCACTTACCAAAAACTTCACATCTTTTATTTTGAAATTCACACCCAATTCCTTTTTCCGTTCTCATTTCTACATTTTTCAACCGATTCAACTTGTTTCAACATCATTCTTCTTCACCTTCACACGCAATTTCTTCAGGAATTGCAATTCTAGTTATTATTATTATTATTATTTTTCTACTTATTCTGCCCACTTTTTAAAAAAATCACGTTTTCACATTTAAAATGTTCACAAAATTTCACAAAATTTCATTTTTTACTTCTAATTTCTACATACTTCAACCGATTCAACTTGTTCCAACTTTCAACTGTTCATCTTTTGCCTACCTGTTCCACACCTTCCCACTTACCAAAAATTCCACATTTTCACGTTTCAAATTTGCGCAAAATTTCACAAAATGTCGTTTTTCACTGACTGTTTCTACATTTTTCAACCGATTCAACCCATTCCAAAGCATTTACATCCTTCCAGTTTGAAATTCACATCAATCAGCACATTCAAATCACATTGTGGACGTTCCCAAAATTGCCAAATTCAAAAATTTCACGTTTTCACGTTTAAAATTTGCACAAAATTTCACAAAATTGCATTTTTCACTTCTAATTTCTACATTTTTCAACCGATTCAACTCGTTCCAACTTTCAACTGTTCATCTTTTGCCCACCTATTCCACACCTTCCCATTTACCAAAAATTCAAAATTTTCAATTTTGAAATTCACACCAAATTTTCCAAAAATTTATTTTTTCCCTTCTAATTTCTACATTTTCCAACCGATTCAACCCATTCCAACTTTATTCACTTTGTTCACCTTATGCTTGCCATATTCACCCCCTTCACCCCCACTTCCACTATGCTTACACAATTCAACCCTTGACCCCCACTTCCAGTGTGGCGGCCATATTGGATTGACCCTGACGTGCCCCCAATGAACCCAGAATCAAACCGGAAGTGCCCCAAATCAAACCGGAAGTGACCCCAAATAAACCGCAAGTGACCTCAGGTAAACCGGAGGTGACCCCAAATCAAACCGGAAGTGACCCAAATTAACCGGAAGTGACCTTTTGAAACTGTAAGTGACCCCAAGTAAACTGAAAATGACCTCATATAATCCAGAAATTACCTAAATTAAACCGGAAGTGACCTCATCCAAACCGGAAGTGCCCCAAATCAAACCGGAAGTGACCAAAATGAACCGGAAGTGACCTTTTCAAACAGGAAGTGACCCAAATTAACCGGAAGTGCCCTAAATTAAACCGGACGTGCCCCAAATAAACTGGAAGTGAACTTATTTCAACAAAAGGTGCCCTAAATAGCTAAATTTGCTCTAGCTTTTACAATTTTTGTCCGATTTAACCCGTTTCAACATTTTAACCCCAAAAGTGAACCTCCTGAACACGTATATTTCGTCTGAACCTGTATATTTCGTTTTGTTCCAAATTTCAAAAACGTTTCACACAATTTTTGTTTTTAAATTACCATTCATGCTCTATGGGGATTGAACATTTGCTCTAACTTCTACATTTTTCAACTGATTAAACTCGTTCCAACTTTCAACTGTTCATCTTTTGCCTACGTATTCCACAACTTTCAACTGACCAAAAATTCAAAATTTTCAATTTTGAAGTTCATGCCAAATTCATCAAAAAAAATGTTTTCACTCATAATTTCTACATTTTTTAACCGATTCAACCCGTTCCAACTTTCAACTGTTCATCATTTTCATACCTATTCCAAAACTTCCCACTTACCAAAAATGACAAATTTTCAATTTTGAAATTCACCATAAATTCTCCAAAATTTCGTTCAACACTTCTATTTTCTACATTTCTCAAGTAATTCAACTCGTTTCAACATCATTCGGCAGCATTCCCCAAGACGTTATTCATAGTCTTCGCCTACACACGCAATTTCTCCAGAAATAGCATTTTCGAGTTATTATTATTATTATACCAGGAAATCTACAGCAAAATCAAATTGTTAATCCATCCATCCATCCATCCATCTTCTTCCGCTTATCCAGGGTCGGGTCACGGGGACAGCAGCTTTAGGAGGGACTCCCAGACTTCCCTCTCCCCAGCCACTTCATCCAGCTAATCCCGGGGGATCCCAAGACGTTCCCAGGCCAGCTGAGAGACATAGTCTCTCCAGCACGTCCATGGAGTCTCCTACCGGTGGGACATGCCCGGAACACCTCCCCAGGGAGGCGTCCAGCAGGCATCCTGATGGGATGCCCGAGCCACCTCATCTGGCTCCTCTCAACGTGGAGGAGCAGCGACTCTACTCCGAGTCTCTCCCGGATGACCGAGCTTCTCACCCTATCTCTAAGGGAGAGCCCGGACATCCTGCGGAGAAAACTCATTTCGGCCGCTTGTATCCGGGATCTCATTCTTTCGGTCACGACCCATAGCTCGTCACCATAGGTGAGGGTAGGAGCGTAAATCGACCGGTAAATTGAGAGCTTTGCCTTTTGGCTCAGCTCTCTCTTTACCACGATGGACCGGTACAGAGTCCGCATTACTGCCGACGCTGCACCGATCCGCCTGTCGATCTCGCGCTCCATCCTCCCCTCACTCGTGAACAAGACCCCAAGATACTTAAACTCCTCCACTTGGGGCAGGATCTCATCCCCGATCCGGAGAAGGCATTCCACCCTTTTCCGATCGAGAACCATGGACTCGGATTTGGAGGTGCTGACCCTCATCCCGACCGCTTCACACTCGGCTGCGAACAGCTCCAGTGAGAGCTGGAGATCACAGCCTGAAGAAGCCAACAGCACCATGTTGTCTGCAAAAAGCAGAGACGCGATGCTGAGGTCCCCAAACCGGACCCCCTCAATGCCTCGGCTGCGCCTAGAAATTCTGTCCATAAAAATTATGAACAGAATCGGTGACAAAGGGCAGCCTTGGCGGAGTCCAACCCTCACTGGGAACGAATCCGACTTGCTGCCGGAAATGCGGACCAAACTCTGGCATCGGTGATACAGGGACCAAACCGCCCTTATCAGTTGGCTCGGTACCTCGTACTCCCGAAGCACCCCCCACAGAACCTCCCGAGGGACACGGTCGAACGCCTTCTCCAAGTCCACAAAACACATGTGGACTGGTTGGGCGAACTCCCATGCACCCTCGAGGATCCTGCTGAGGGTGAAGAGCTGGTCCACTGTTCCACGGCCAGGACGAAAGCCACACTGCTCCTCCTGAATCCGAGGTTTGACCTCCCGAAGGACCCTCCTCTCCAGCACCCCTGAATAGACCTTACCAGGGAGGCTGAGGAGTGTAATTCCCCTGTAATTGGAACACACCCTCCGGTCCCTCTTCTTAAAGAGGGGAACCACCACCCCAGTCTGCCAATCCAGAGGCACTGTCCCCGATGTCCACGCAATGTTGTAGAGGCGTGTCAGCCATGACAGCCCCACAACATCCAGAGCTCTTAAGAACTCCGGGCGGATCTCATCCACCCCCGAGGCCTTGGCACCGAGGAGTTTTTTAACTACCTCAGTGACTTCGACCCCAGAGATTGGAGAGTCCGCCTCAGAGTCCCCAGGCCCTGCTTCCACAATGGAAGGCGTGTAGGTTGAATTGAGGAGGTCTTTGAAGTATTCTCCCACCGACACACGACGTCCCGAGTCAAGGTCAGCAGCACGCCATCCCCACTGAAAACAGTTTTGACGTTGCACTGCTTCCCCCTCCTGAGACGCCGGATGGTGGACCAGAATTTCCTCGAAGCCGTCCGGAAGTCATTCTCCATGGCCTCGCCAAACCCCTCCCACGCCCGGGTTTTTGCCTCAGTAACCGCCGAAGCCGCGTTCCGCTTGGCCATCCGGTACCTGTCAGCTGCCTCCGGAGTCCCGCAGGCCAAAACGGCCCGATAGGACTCCTTCTTCAGCTTGACGGCATCCCTTACCGCCGGTGTCCACCGGCGGGTTCGGGAATTGCCGCCACGACAGGCACCAATGACCTTACGGCCACAGCTCCGGTCGGCCTCCTCAACAATGGAGGCGCGGAACAAGGTCCACTCAGACTCAATGTCCCCCGCCTCCCCCGGGACGTGGGAAAAGCTCTGCCGGAGGTGGGAGTTCAAGCTCTTCCTGACAGGGGATTCTGCCAGACGTTCCCAGCAGACCCTCACAGAGCGTTTGGGTCTGCCAGGTCGGACGGGCATCTTCCCCCACCATTGGAGCCAACCCACCACCAGGTGGTGATCAGTTGACAGCTCCGCCCCTCTCTTCGCCCGAGTGTCCAAAACATGCGGCCGCAAATCCGATGACACGACTACAAAGTCGATCATCGAACTGCGGCCTAGGGTGTCCTGGTGCTAAATGCACACATGGACACCCTTATGTTTGAACATGGTGTTCCTTATAGAAAATCCGTGTCGAGCACAGAAGTCCAATAATAGAACACCGCTGGGGTTCAGATTGGGGGGGCCGTTCCTCCCAATCATGCCCTTCCAGGTCTCACTGTCATTGCCCACGTGAGCACTGAAGTCACCCAGTAGAACGATGGAGTCCCCAGAAGGAGCGCTCTCCAGCACTTCCTCCAGGGACTCCAAGAAGGGTGGGTACTCTGAGCTGCCGTTTGGTGCATAGACACAAACAACAGTCAGGACCCGTCCCCCCATCCGAAGGCGGAGGGAGACTACCCTCTCATTCACCGGGGTGAACCCCAATGTGCAGGCGCCCAGCCGGGGGGCAATAAGTATACCCACACCTACTCGACGCCTCTCACCGTGGGCAACTCCAGAGTGGAAGAGAGTCCAGCCCCTCTCGAGAGGGCTTGTACCGGAACCCAAACTGTGCGTGGAGGCAAGTCCGACTATGTCTAGTCGGAACTTTTCTCCCTCGCACACCAGCTCGGGCTCCTTTCCAACCAGAGAGGTGACATTCCATGTCCCAAGAGCCAGCTTCTGCAGCCGGGGATCAGACCGCCAAGACCCTTTGGCCGCCGCCCAGCTTACACTGCACCCGACCCCTTTGGCCCCTCCCACAGGTGGTGAGCCCATGGGAAGGGGGACCCACGTTTCCTTTTCAGGCTGGGCCCGGCCGGGCCCCATGGGCGAAGGCCCGGCCACCAGACACTCGCCTTCAAGCCCCGCCTCCAGGCCTGGCTCCAGAGGGGGCCCCCGGTGACCCGCGTCCGGGCGAGGGAAAACAAAATCCATTTATTTTATTCATCATAAGGGGCTAGTGTGAGCCGTGCTTTGTCTGGCCCCTCAGCTAGGACCCATTTGCCATGGGTGACCGTACCAGGGGCATGAAGCCCCAGACAACATGGCTCCTAGGATCATAGGGGCACGCAAACCCCTCCACCACGATAAGGTGACGACTCACGGAGGGGATATATATATATATATAGGCGGCTCGGTGGGCCACTGGGTAGCACCGTCCGCCTCACAGTTAGGAGGGTGCAGGTTCAATTCCAGCACGCCACGGGGGTCGCGGGAGTGCCGGAGCCCATCCCAGCGGGCAGTAGGCGGGGGACACCCTGAACCGGTTGCCAGCCGATCGCAGGGCACACAGAGACAAACAACCATTTGCACTTGCACTCACACCTAGGGACAATTTGGAGTCTTCAATCGGCCTACCAAGCATGTTTTTGGGATGTGGGAGGAAACCGGAGTGCCCGGAGAAAACCCACGCGGGCCCGGGGAGAACATGCAAACTCCACACAGGGAGGGCCGGAGGTGGAATCGAACCCGCACCCTCCTAACTGTGAGGCGGACGTGCTACCCAGTGCTCCACCGAGCCGCCTATAATAATTATTTGATATATAATTTATATATCGTTATTATGGGCCTGTGGAATATTTTGAAGTGCAACCGCGGCCAGTGGCGCGCACCCGGCCGGCATTGTTGACATAAAGGACGATCGATGGATTTAATGATTTGGAGTGACACAGATGGTTTGATAATATTATTGTTTCTATAATAGTTATTTGACATATAATTTATATATCGTTATATGGGCCTGTGGAATAATTTGAAGTGCACCCACCGTCAGCGGCGCGCACCCGGCATTGTTGACATAAAGGACGGTCGATGGATTTAATGATTTGGAGTGACACAGATGGTTTGATAAAGGTGTTATTCATGTTATAGTTATTTTGATAACTGTCAATGTTACGTCAGGCCCGTTCTCAGCTCTTCGTTTGTGTTTATGTCACGTTAGCATACCGTATCGTTTAGCCTGTTGTTGCTCGTTCATTTCTGTTCTTGGTGTTGGATTTTGTCAAATACATTTCCCCCCAAAATGCGACTTATACTCCTGAGCGACTTATATATGTTTTTTTCCACTTTACTGTGCATTTTATGGCTAATGCGACGTATATTCCGGAGCGACTTTTAGTCTGAAAAATACGGTAGTATTGTTTCTAATTTATAAAAAATTTTCATCCAACTTACATAACGTTAACTTCAAACTAACTATGCTTGTTTGTTCCATCCATCCATTTTCTGTACTGCTTTTTAACTTTCATCTTCACCTTGTTCACTTTTTTTCTTCACATGTTTTTCTACTTTTTTATCCAACTTACATAACGTTAAGTTAAAACTAACGTAGTTTATTTGTTTTTTTTAATTTCTTTGTTTACATTTTCTTTTTAACTTTCATCACCTTCTTCACTTCCACTCAATTCAGGCTTTCTTTGCTTCACTTTCCTCCTCACCATCACTCGACTGCTTTGCAGATTTTTTTAAAGAAAGCATTCCATCTCTTTCAGGGTAGGGCTGCGACGTTTAGAGATGATGGTGATCCCCTTGGATTTGATCAAATTTCACATCGTATGTCAAAAAATGTGTATGTTTACAACCCCTCCTATAATCATAGGGGTCAATTTGACCCTATTCAATGTTTATTAAAAAAATAGTAGTTTACTTTTGTTTGTTTTGCTTCAAAATTCATGACTTTTCCTAAATTCATTTGGACATACATTTTTTTCAATGTGCTGAACACATATTGCACGCATTGGTCTTCCTCTGGGGTCACTTTGATCCCAAGCTGTTTTAGCTTTTAAAACTTCTCTGTCAGTGTGTGACCTAACATTTCCACAGCTGCAGGTGCAGAGTTGATACATTTTAGTAGATATATTTTATTTATTGTATTATATTTTATTTATTTTATTTTTATTTATTTTATTTTTCTATTACTACAAGAACTTTGAGATTTACCGTGCCATGCTTGAAGGTGTGTGTGTGCGTGCGCGCGTGCGCGCGCGTGCGTGTATGCGTGTGCATGCGTGCAGTGTGTGTGCGCGCATGTGTGTGTGTGCGTGCGTCCGTGCTGATAGACAAGAATGCTGTCTTGCTTTAAGAAGTAACAAGTGTATATTTGTACATGATAATAGTTTTACAATCATTTTAACAAAACGATTATGATGAATTCTGATTTAATAGGTGTAATGTTATGTAGTTAGTCCAATTGGACTGCCCGTAGCGCAACATCTTTGCACGCCTAACACTCCGCTCAGATTTTGAATGTTTTGCATTTTCATTTTATTAAACCATGTCTATAATTTGTCTCAGAAACAATGACTTCTCTATGGGTTGTTGCAACTTTGTTAAATCTCTCCTGCTTTCAAGATAAGAGATAAGATAATCCTTTATTATTCCCTCAATGGGGAAACTCCTGTGTAAGCAGCAGTACACTTAACATTTACACACACACGCATGCGGGGAAGGGGATAAAAGATTTAAAAAAAGTAAGAGATATATATCATTAAAAAAAAAAATGGACAGTATATACACAATACACAGTGGAGATAAAAAAAGTATTAGATAAAAAAATAGTACAAAAGAAGAAACAAAACTGCAAAAAAAGCAGGTAAAAAGAGTATGAGGTAGACAGATATTGCACATATGATTGCACTTACGGTTATTGCACGTTATTATTGCACGTAATTATTGTCCGTTAGCTACAGTGATTAGCCTGGTTATACAGTCTGATGGCAGCAGGGAGGAAGGACCTGCGATGCCCCTCGGTGGTGCATCGTGGGTGACGAAGCCGGTCACTGATGGAGCTCTCCAGGGCCCTGACAGTCTCATGAAGGGGGTGGGAGACGTTGTCCATGATGGAGGACAGCTTAGCCACCATCCTTCTCTCCCCCACCACCTCCACCCGGTCCAGACTGCAGCCCAGGACAGAGCCGGCTTTCTTCACCACCTTGTCCAGCCTCTTCCTCTCCGCTGCAGTGATGCCGCTGCTCCAGCAGACCACCCCATAAAAAATGGCCGACGCCACCACAGAGTCGTAGAAGGTCCTTAGGAGGCCGTCCCTCACTCCGAAGGACCTCAGTCTGCGCAGCAGGTGGAGTCTGCTCTGGCCCTTCTTGTATAGGGCCTGAGTGTTACCAGTCCAGTCCAGTTTATTGTTCAGGTGAACACCCAGGTACTTGTAAGAGTCCACAATCTCTACATCCGTTCCCTGGATGTTCACCGGCGAGGGGGGGACTTTGCGCCGGCGGAAGTCCACCACCAGCTCCTTTGTTTTTCCGGAGTTAATCTGGAGGCGGTTCCGCTGGCACCAGTCCATGAATCTGTGATTCAGTCCTCGGTACTCCGTCTCGTCTCCGTCGTTAATGAGACCGACGATGGCGGAGTCGTCCGAGAACCTCTGGAGGTGGCAGGTTGATGTGTGGTGGGTGAAGTCAGCTGTGTAGATGGTGAAGAGGAGGGGGGCCAGGACGGTCCCCTGTGGAGCTCCTGTGTTGCAGACCACCGTGTCAGACACACGGCCTCCTGTCCTCACAAACTGCGGTCTGTTTGTGAGGAAGTCCAGGACCCATGATGTCAGCTACTGGCAGGCTCCAGCATGGTGCAGTTTGTTCCCCAGCAGTTCTGGCTGGATGGTGTTGAAGGCACTGGAGAAATCATAAAACATGATCCTCACAGTGCTTCCAGCCCGCTCCAGGTGGGCCAGGGACCTCTGCATGAGGAAGATGACGGCGTCCTCAACCCCGATGCTCGGCCGGTAGGCGAACTGCAGGGGGTCGGTGGAGGAGCTCACCAGGGGGCGCAGGTGGTCGAGGACCAGCCTCTCCAGGGTCTTCGCCAGGTGGGATGTCAGGGCCACCGGCCGGTAGTGGTTGAAGTCACTGGGGCGAGATGACTTGGGCACCGGTACCACGCAGGACGTCTTCCACAGCTGTGGTACCCTGTGCAGCCTCAGGCTCATGTTGAATATGTGCTCCACAATCCTGCACAGTTGCCCGGAGCAGGATCTGAGCAGCCTGGAGGTGATGCCATCTGGACCCGTCGCCTTCTTCACCTTGAGCCTGGCCAGTCCTCTCTCCACCTGGCCAGGCTCAAGGTGAAATGTGTAAATGTAAATGTGAGTTGTCTGTGTAGCTCGCTGTGTACAGTAAAATAAATGAGAGACAAAGGAGCAACGTCTCCTGGGTTGGAGAACAGAAAAAGTCCAAATCAGCAGCTGCACTTTTAGAATAAGTTAATTAGAGCCTTAATTTAGGACTACAAGCATTTACAAGCAATTACGAAAACTATTACGAAGAAGCTATGGAGAGAACTGCGTCAAAGAAGTTCGCCTCCTCGAAAAGCTGATGAAAAAACGAGCTCGCTACAGGAACCACCTGAGGTTCAATCTACACTGCCGGGATGAAGAAGTAACGCTGGCCAGCCTGACAATCCATCCATCCATCCATCCATCCATCCATCCATCTTCTTCCGCTTATCCGGGGTCGGGTCGCGGGGGCAGCAGCTTCAGGAGGGACTCCCAGACTTCCCTCTCCCCAGCCACTTCATCTAGCTCATCCCGGGGGATCCCAAGGCGTTCCCAGGCCAGCCGAGAGACATAGTCTCTCCAGCGCGTCCTGGGTCGTCCCCGGGGTCTCCTACCGGTGGGACATGCCCGGAACACCTCCCCAGGGAGGCGTCCAGGAGGCATCCTGATGAAATGCCCGAGCCACCTCATCTGGCTCCTCTCAACGTGGAGGAGTAGCGACTCTACTCCGAGTCTCTCCCGGATGACCGAACTTCTCACTCTACTCTCTCTACTTTTTAAGGGTGCTGAGGAGGCACAGCATTACACGGAGACTGCTGGTGTCCTTCTATCGCTGCTCCATAGAAAGCACTTTAACGTACTGTATATGTGTTTGGTACTCCAGCTGCACTGCTGCTCAGAGGAAAAAGCTCCAAGGGGTCATCAACACAGCACAGAAGATCATTGGCTGCCCTCTCCCCACACTGGAAGACCTACACAGAACCCGCTGTCTCAAAAAAACACAGAACATTCTGAAGGACACTTCCCACCCTGGCCACTCCCTTTTCGAACTGTTGCCATCAGGCAGACGCTACAGATTAATTAGGTCGAGGACTAGCAGATTCGCCAACAGTTTTTACCCTACAGCGGTAGTCACATTGAATGCAGCTAAACGTAAATGATCATGTCTGTGTATGTTCTTCTGTGGGTTTTTATCTTGTTTTTTTTAATCTTTTTTATTCTATTTATTCTATATATTTTTTATCGCATGCGCGGATCGGTTGGCACTTTTTAAATTTCGTTGTACATGTGACAATGACAATAAAGATCTATTCTATTCTATCTCTAAGGGAGAGCCCGGACATCCTGCGGAGAAAACTCATTTCGGCCGCTTGTATCCGGGATCTCGTTCTTTCGGTCACGACCCATAGCTCGTGACCATAGGTGAGGGTAGGAGCGTAAATCGACCGGTAAATTGAGAGCTTTGCCTTTTGGCTCAGCTCTCTCTTTACCACGACGGACCGGTACAGAGTCCGCATTACTGCCGACGCTGCACCGATCCGCCTGTCGATCTCGCGCTCCATCCTCCCCTCACTCGTGAACAAGACCCCAAGATACTTAAACTCCTCCACTTGGGGCAGGATCTCATCCCCGATCCGGAGAGGGCATTCCACCCTTTTCCGATCGAGGACCATGGACTCGGATTTGGAGGTGCTGACCCTCATCCCGACCGCTTCACACTCGGCTGCGAACCGCTCCAGTGAGAGCTGGAGATCACGGCCTGAAGAAGCCAACAGCACAACGTCGTCTGCAAAAAGCAGAGACGCGATGCTGAGGTCCCCAAACCGGACACCCTCAACGCCTCGGCTGCACCTAGAAATTCTGTCCATAAAAATTATGAACAGAATCGGTGACAAAGGGCAGCCTTGGCGGAGTCCAACCCTCACTGGGAACGAATCCGACTTACTGCCGGAAATGCGGACCAAACTCTGGCATCGGTGATACAGGGACCGAACCGCCCTTATCAGTTGGCTCGGTACCCCGTACTCCCGAAGCACCCCCCACAGAACCTCCCGAGGGACACGGTCGAACGCCTTCTCCAAGTCCACAAAACACATGTGGACTGGTTGGGCGAACTCCCATGCACCCTCGAGGATCCTGTTGAGGGTGAAGAGCTGGTCCACTATTCCACGGCCAGGACGAAAGCCACACTGTTCCTCCTGAATCCGAGGTTCGACCTCCCGACGGACCCTCCTCTCCAGCACCCCTGAATAGACCTTACCAGGGAGGCTGAGGAGTGTAATTCTCCTGTAATTGGAACACACCCTCCGGTCCCCCTTCTTAAAGAGGGGAACCACCACCCCAGTCTGCCAATCCAGAGGCACTGTCCCCGATGTCCACGCGATGCTGTAGAGACGTGTCAGCCATGACAGCCCCACAACATCCAGAGCCCTTAAGAAATCCGGGCGGATCTCATCCACCCCCGGGGCCTTGCCACCGAGGAGTTTTTTAACTACCTCAGTGACTTCAACCCCAGAGATTGGAGAGTCCGCCTCAGAGTCCCCAGGCCCTGCTTCCACAATGGAAGGCGTGTCGGTGGAATTGAGGAGGTCTTCGAAGTATTCTCCCCACCGACACACGACGTCCCGAGTCGAGGTCAGCAGCACGCCATCTCCACTGTAAACAGTGTTGACGTTGCACTGCTTCCCCCTCCTGAGACGCCGGATGGTGGACCAGAATTTCCTCGAAGCCGTCCGGAAGTCATTCTCCATGGCCTCGCCAAACTCCTCCCACGCTCGGGTTTTTGCCTCAGCAACCGCCGAAGCCACGTTCCGCTTGGCCATCCGGTACCTGTCAGCTGCCTCCGGAGTCCCGCAGGCCAACACGGCCCGATAGGACTCCTTCTTCAGCTTGACGGCATCCCTTACCGCCGGTGTCCACCAGCGGGTTCGGGGATTGCCGCCACGACAGGCACCAATGACCTTACGGCCACAGCTCCGGTCGGCCTCCTCAACAATGGAGGCGCGGAACAAGGTCCACTCGGACTCAATGTCCCCCGCCTCCCCCGGGACGTGGGAAAAGCTCTGCCGGAGGTGGGAGTTGAAGCTCTTCCTGACAGAGGATTCCGCCAGACGTTCCCAGCAGACCCTCACAGAACGTTTGGGTCTGCCAGGTCGGACCGGCATCTTCCCCCACCATCGGAGCCAACCCACCACCAGGTGGTGATCAGTTGACAGCTCCGCCCCTCTCTTCGCCCGAGTGTCCAAAACATGCGGCCGCAAATCCGATGACACGACTACAAAGTCGATCATCGAACTGCGGCCTAGGGTGTCCTGGTGCCATGGACACCCTTATGTTTGAACATGGTGTTCATTATAGAAAATCCGTGTCGAGCACAGAAGTCCAATAATAGAACACCGCTCGGGTTCAGATCGGGGGGGCCGTTCCTCCCAATCACGCCCTTCCAGGTCTCACTGTCATTGCCCACGTGAGCATTGAAGTCACCGAGTAGAACGATGGAGTCCCCAGAAGGAGCGCCCTCCAGCACTTCCTCCAGGGACTCCAAAAAGGGTGGGTACTCTGAGCTGCCATTTGGTGCATAGACACAAACAACAGTCAGGACCCGTCCCCCCACCCGAAGGCGGAGGGAGGCTACCCTCTCGTTCACCGGGGTGAACCCCAATGTGCAGGCGCCCAGCCCGGGGGCAATAAGTATACCCACACCTGCTCGACGCCTCTCACCGTGGGCAACTCCAGAGTGGAAGAGAGTCCAGCCCCTCTCGAGAGGGCTTGTACCGGAACCCAAACTGTGCGTGGAGGCAAGTCCGACTATATCTAGTCGGAACTTTTCTGCCTCGCACACCAGCTCGGGCTCCTTTCCAGCCAGAGAGGTGACATTCCATGTCCCAAGAGCCAGCTTCTGCAGCCGGGGATCAGACCGCCAAGGTCCCTGCCTTTGGCCGCCGCCCAGCTTGCAATGCACCCGACCCCTTTGGCCCCTCCCACAGGTGGTGAGCCCATGGGAAGGGGGACCCACGTTTCCTTTTCGGGCTGAGCCCGGCCGGGCCCCATGGGCGAAGGCCCGGCCACCAGACGCTCGCCTTCGAGCCCCGCCTCCAGGCCTGGCTCCAGAGGGGGGCCCCGGTGACCCGCGTCCGGGCGAGGGAAAACGTGATCCATTAATTTTTTTCATCATAAGGGGCTGATGAGCCGTGCTTTGTCTGGCCCCTCACCTAGGACCCGTTTGCCATGTGTGACCCTACCAGGGGCATGAAGCCCCAGACAACATGGCTCCTAGGATCATAGGGGCACGCAAACCCCTCCACCACGATAAGGTGACGACTCACGGAGGGGAGCCTGACAATCAAGAACCCAATTCCAACCAGGAACGCGGAAAGGATTATAAGGAGAGTGCGGATGACTCTGGTCAAAGAACGGATACGCTGCACCAAGAACAAACTCAACAACATCAACGATGAACTACAGCGACGGACGGAACAATTCAAACACCGGTATGCCCTGGACAATGACACGGAAACAACACTACACGAACATTTAGATAATATACACGAACAGGAATTTGCCGCCACAAAAAACCGACACATCGGGAAATTGGACAGACTCGTCGCAAAAAAGAAGGCACAACCGGACCACACACACATCAACGAAAAATGGATTCACAATATGTCACGCCACAAACTCACCCAGGCAGAACGCAGCATACTAGAAAAAGGACTCAACTACGCGATTACACCCAAAAACATACCCCACGATGATTTCATTTCAGCCACGGAGTTAGCATGCGAAAAAATACATAACCCAGGACAAAAAGCAGCACTACGCAATGAAGTTGCAGGCAGGGCTGTGGTCTCGGTCGGATTTTTTTGCACCGAGTCCGAGTCCGAGTCCGGCCTCTGGACCACGAGTCCGAGTCCGAGTCCGGCTGTTCATTTTTTCTGTTAATTCATGTGACTGCTTAGTCTTTATTCAAGGCTAATTTAGATCAAAATCTAAATAATTACAACAGTTTTGTGATGGCTTTGTCTTTATTAAACATATAACAAATACAATAAACAGCTACTTTCAAGTTTTAATCATTAATTACACCATTATAGCTCAGACATTTATCTAAACACAAATAATTAGTGACGACCCCACAACTATCGAAACACATCAATGATATAAGCTGGGTGACATAATCGTCCTTGACATTGGTACATAATGTAAACATTAGCCTAAGTGCAACTCAACGTGGCCGCATTGATCGTAACTTACGCTCCGTTTCCCCCCTAAATCTAGAGGCAAAACATTTTTCTCTCGCTGCTCCCGGGTTCTTCCATCTTGGCTGCGCGCGGGGCATTGTGGGTCTTGTACGTGCACGCACGCAGGCAGGCAGGCGCGGGCGCGCACGCAACAACTAAATTTGTCTTCATAACAAGCAAGCAGGGCTGTGGACAGTATTCCTACGCGCATTCTCAGCTGCATGATGAAAATAAAATTCAATAACGTCACTGAGGCATATTTTAACGAACTCCACTTCATTGTATGGCTTTTTAGCCCGTGCAATGTTCCAAGCCAGTTGAAACAATGCAAGTGTGACAGTCTCTGAGTGCTTCGTAATTTTTTTGAAAAACTGTACCTATTTTTCTGCCTGACTTTTCAAAGTCTCCAAACTTGTGCTTGCGAAATTCAGTCCCTTTTGCAAAGTCCTTATCGATATTGGCATGAAGTGAGCTGAAGTGGCGCTGACCATTTGAAGCTTTTAAATGCGCCAATGACGTCCGACATATCAGGCAGAATGGCTTGCCATAGCGTTCAACAAAAAACAACTTTAACTCTGTTTAAAACGTCCTGTGTTCATCGTCATATATTCGTTTAGCTGTGCATTTTTTCCTTGCCATTTTGGCAAGCGTCTTGTCAGCTTTTCTGGACCTAATGGGCCCCCATAGTCACAGTCGCCATTCATTAAAAAGCCAGCAAAACCAATCGCTCTGTTTGTCCCTCCTCCTTTGCGGGATTTCCCCTCACGCGCATGCGCGTTTGACCGGTTGGCGAGGTGGCGGCCGACAAACGCCGGCGGCGCTCAATGCTGTCAAGTTCTTTTTCAAACTTGATCGTAAGCAGGGCTGTGGACAGTATTCCTACGCGCATTCTCAGCAGCATGATGAAAATAAAATTGAACGTATTTTTTTTATTGTCGGAGTCCGAGTCCGAGTCCGGCAAAAATGACCGAGTCCGACCGAGTCCGAGTCCCCGTGTCCACAGCCCTGGTTGCAGGTATATTAAAAACGGCTAAATCACCACCCAGTAATATTACAAAACAGGAAGCGAAGGCAATGATCACACTAGCAAAAAATAAAGACATTACAATCCTCCCGGCGGACAAAGGCAGAACAACAGTGATTATGGACACGGACACTTATGAGGAATCAATGCAACAGTTACTACAGGACGACACCTACAAAGTAATAAAAAAAGACCCAACAGAAGACAAGAAAAATAAACTCAAAGCATTACTCAAACCACTACTCATGGAAAATAAAATAGACAAACATGCATACAATCACCTAATACCCACAGCAAACATCATCCCCAGAATCTATGGCACACCAAAAATCCATAAACCAGGTACACCTCTCCGCCCCATCGTAGACAGCATAGGGTCAGTCACATACAACCTTTCAAAGGCACTCACCGAAATAATAAAACCACTACTAGGACTCACGGATCAACACTGCTAAAACTCGAAACAACTCGCCACAGAACTCACACACATAAAAGTACGAAAAGACGAAATGTTCATATCACACGACGTCATTTCACTCTTCACAAAAACGCCCACACAGCCCACCATACACATAGTACATGACAGACTATCAGCAGACAGGACACTCAAGAAACGCACAAATCTAACAGCACAGGACATCACCCAACTACTTCATTTCATCGCCACCTCCACATACTTTCAATACAGAAACACAATTTACAGGGAAAAAGAGGGATTCCCTATGGGAGACCCTCTTTCTGCCATCATGTGCAATTTTTTTATGGAGGATTTAGAACAGAAGGCACTCTTAACAGCCCCGGACACTAGATAAGTAAAACAGTATAAGAGTATAAAAAGTATATAAGTTTGTATAAACTGACAAAAATATGCTGTTTCGCTCTCTTCAATCCGGCTTTTGACCTCGAAAGAGGTCAACCAAAAAACAAAGACAAACTAACAAAGTGTGTCAACCGGGTAAGTGTCAGGTGCATCATCTGGAACATCAATAGAAACAGGGGAATATCGGATCATCTGATAGGCAGGGGGCCGGTCCGAGTCGTGCTTCTCAATTGCAGTAGTAATCTGACGGTTACACAAGATTCAAGATTCAAGAGTTTTTATTCACCATGTTTGAGCGTGCCAAACAAGGAATTTGACTTCGGTAAATCACAGCCTCTGTTCAACATTTAGGTGACTAACAACACTCAGGACATGTGAAAAATGGCAAATATTCTCAAACATCCTCTGATCTTAAACTCCCAACAGGGCAAGGAAAAACTCAAAACTCCAGCTAGGGGAAATGAGAAACCTTGAGAAGACACCACAGATGGGAGGGTCCCTCTTCCAGGATGACTAGGCTGCAATGGATGCAGAGGACACATAGTACAAACAGTGTAGACAATTAAAAAAAGGTGTGGAACGCAGGATGTTATTGCACAGTAATGACTCTGAGACTCTAAGAGTGGTGTGAGTTCATCAGAGCAACAGCCTGGGGGAAGAAGCTGTCTCTGTGTCTGCTGGTTTTGGCGTACAGAGCTCTATAACGCCGTCCGGAGGGGAGTAGTTCAAACAGACTGCAACCTGGGTGAGAAGGGTCTGTAGAGATGTTCCTTGCACTTTTCCTGGTCCTGGAAGCTGGTGATCCACTGACAGGTTTTATTTAAAAAAAATAAAAATATCGATCGTGGAGCACTATATCGTGATGTATCGTGAATGAATCACAGCAGGCTTTAAGATATCGGCAAATATCGTATCGTGTTTCTTTGTATCGATATGATATCGTATCGTGACAAAACCCGCGATTTACACCCCTAGTCTATAGTCATTCAAACCTGTGATGGCGGGCTTCTTGGCCACTGGAACGATGGTGGAGCTCTTGAAGCACGAGGGCACCTCACACAGCTCCAGGGAACGGTTGAAGATCCGTGCAAAGGTGGGTGCCAGCTGCTCAGCACAGAGTTTCAAGCAGGAAGGTGACACGCCGTCTGGGCCCGGTGCCTTCCTGATCTTTTGTCGCCGGAACATCTGGCGCACTTCCTCCTCGCGGAGCTGGAGTGCGGGCGCGGTCTCTGCAAGAGAGAGAGTGGGTGACAACGTTGGTAGAGGTGTGGACAGAGCAGTTGTGGGGGGAGGTGAGTATGTAGATTGTGCTGCAGGAGGTCCCGTTGTGTGGGAGGACCGATCAAACATGCAGTAGAACCTGTTTAGCTGGTTAGCAAGCCTTGGGCTCTCCACACGCTTTCTTGAAGCCCGTGATGCTCTGCAGACCTTTCCACACTGTTGAGGGATCAGGATTGGCAGAGAGGTGTCTCTCCAGGCTCTCCCCGTAACACCTCCTGGCTTTCCTGACCTCTCGGTTCAGTGTGTTTCTGGTCTGCTTGAACAGGTCGCGGTCGCCGCTCCTGTAGGCCTCCTCCTTGACTTTGCGCAGCCTCCTGAGGTTCGGTGTAAACCAAGGTTTGTCGTTGTTGTACGTGCAGAAGGTCTTAGTCTGCACACACAAGTCCTCACAAAAGCTGATGTATGATGTCACAGTGTCAGTGAGTTCATGCAGGTCTGAAGTTGCAGCTTCAAAAACTCCCCAATCGGTGCAGTCAAAGCAGGCTTGGAGGTCCTGCCTTGACTCCACTGTCCACTTCCTCACAGTCCTCACCACAGGCTTAGAAGTTTTTAGTTTCTGCCTATAGGCCGGGATCAGATGAACTAGACCAGACATGGGCAAACTACGGCCCGCGGGCCACATCCGGCCCACGGGGCCGTTTAATCCGGCCCGCCAAACCTGAATAAATTGTATTATTAATTTTTTTTGGGGTCATTTTCCCTGCAATTACTATGTTTCCCCAGTAGATGGGGAAGCGCCCGCCCGCGCATTTACTCCCGGGAGCCGTGTCAGAAATCTCGGTGCACACTCACAAGTGCGTGTACGTACTCAGTAGTACGTAGTAATTTCATCTATCAGTGCCGAATTTCGAGTGTAGGCTGTGACGTCAATATTCTCGTAATTCGCGCGCTGAGTTTTCAAATACAGTTTTACGCTAATGCCACCCACAAACCTTCCCCTGGAATCCTTCCATTAAAATGAGTGGCCCGAAGAAAAGAAAGGTGGACACTGAGTGCCGAATGTTAAAAAAGAGTGGACAATTTGGCTCGACCTACGTGTGTGAGCAGACGTTCAGCCACATGAACGTCAACAAAGCCCGTCACCGATCTAGGTTAACGGACCGACACCTCGGCTCTATCCTAAGAATTACCACAACAAATTTTACTCCAGACTACGATGCACTAGCAAAAAAGGGAAACCAACAATACTATTGATTTCTTTATTACTTTATTTAGATGTATTCTTTCACTGATTCTTCAAGATGATGTATGTGGTCGGAATGTTGCCGTTGGATGTGATTTCGCCTCATTAGATAAACATATTTCATAAATCTGACCTGCAGGCGCTCAAGTGATGGAAAATGTTATTCATCATAACAGTGTTTATGTCTTCACGGACATCTTTAACACTTCCCTGCAGCAGGCCATCGTCCTGTCGTGTTTCAAAGCTGCCACCATCGTACCTGTGCCGAAGAAGCCTGCTCCGTCCTGCTTCAGTGACTACCGCCCCGTGGCACTTACGCCCATCATCATGAAGTGCTTTGAGCGGCTTGTCATGGAGCACATCCGGTCAGTTCTCCCCCCCACCATTGACCCCTTCCAGTTTGCGTACCGAGCCAAACGGTCCTCTGAGGATGCCATCTGCTCTGCCCTCCACTCGGCCCTCACCCACCTGGAGGGGAGGGACTCGTGTGTGAGGTTGCTGTTTGTGGACTTCAGTTCTGCCTTCAACACCATTGTGCCACAGCGTCTCATCAGCAAACTTGACAAGCTGGGCCTCAGTACCTGCCTCTGCAACTGGCTACTGGACTTCCTCTGTCAGAGGCCACAGGTGGTACGTGTTGGCGACAAGATCTCCGCCAGCATCACGCTGAGCACAGGGGCCCCCCAAGGCTGCGTGCTCAGTCCGCTGCTCTTCACCCTCCTGACGCATGACTGCGCTGCCACCTGCAGCGGCAACCGCATAGTGAAGTTTGCTGACGACACGACTCTGGTGGGTCTCATCACCAAGGGAGACGAGACTCAATACAGGCTGGAGGTTGACCTTCTGACCGCGTGGTGCGGGGACAACAACCTCCTGCTGAACGTCGACAAGACCAAGGAGATTGTTGTTGACTTCCGGAAGGGTCACGCCCAACACCTGCCGCTGACCATCGACGGTGCTGTGGTGGAGAGAGTGAGCAGCGCCAGGTTCCTGGGGGTGCACATCAGTGAGGATCTCTCCTGGTCCACCAACACCGCATCGCTGGCGAAGAAGGCCCAGCGCCGCCTGTACTTCCTTCGGAAACTCAGGCGAGCGGGGGCTCCTCCGGCCGTCATGTCTACTTTTTACCGCGGCACCATTGAGAGCGTCCTCTCCAGCTGTATTGCTGTCTGGGGTGGCAGCTGCACTGACTACGACTTGAAGGCCCTGCAGCGCATAGTGAAGACGGCTAGTAAGACTATTGGTGCTTCTCTCCCCTCCTTGAAGGACATTTACACCTCCCATCTCACCCGCAAGGCGACCAAGATTGTGAGTGATGTGAGTCACCCCGCTCACTCTTTGTTTGAACTTCTGCCCTCTGGGAAGCGGTACAGGAGCCTGCGCTCCCGCACCACCAGACTCTCCAACAGCTTCGTACTCCAGGCTGTTAGGATCCTGAACTCGCTCCCCCTTTCTGCGGAGCGTCCTGTTCTTGCTGTCTGCTGTATGCACACTGGCTCGGTTTTGCCCTCTTATTTAATGGGTTATTGGTCTATTATTTATTCATCGCTCATTTTATTTTATTTATTATTTATGGTTTGTGCCTTCTTGTTTTTGTTTTGTGTCGCCTACTTGTATGTCTCGTCACCGTGGGATGGAGGAAACGGAATTTCGGTTTCTTTGTGTGTCTTGACATATGAAGGGATTGACAATAAAGCTGACTTTGACTTTGACTTTGACTAATAAGAATCACTGATAGTAGTTTTTTGGTGAAATATTTTTTTAATGCTGTTAATAAATGCATTTGTTTTCAAAAAGCTTTTTTTTTAATATCCATGCTTTAGTATCTACTAAAAGTAAAAACCTTTTATGCAATGACCTTTACATGTCATTTATATTACTTCACACAAACACTACATCCATCTGCTCCTGGTTCGGCCCCCCGGTCAAAATTTAGAACCCAATTCGGCCCGCAAGTCAAAAAGTTTGCCCACCCCTGATTTAAAGTAAAGAAAAAAGTAAATTACTTGTTTTACGTTGAATCCTTTTAAGACAAGAACATCAAAGCAAGAAGCCCAAAATAGAAAGTTAACAGCTCATGCCCCTCAGATATTGACAAGCATGAGGATAAGAGACCTTGCTACTATCTGTGCGTGTCCTATCAGGATTCCTAAACAGGCTCCTGAAACAACAACTACAAAGAGGTCCTTAGAGGCTATGATGAGAAGCTTAGAGGTTAATATCTGCTATGAGGAGAAGCTTAGAGGATAATATCTGCATTGGAGAGAGAGTTCTCCGTTTACTATGACACTGCATGCAAACACCGACCACATTGTTGCACACTATGCTAGTAAAGACACTTCTTAATAACTAATATGTTCAGGACGTCAGGATAATGTATTGTGACGTAATGTAAACGTATTTGTAATTTAATTTTAATGTGCTAAAAAAGGAAGCAAAACACAAACTTTGTATTTATTATGTTCATGATGGTAGGAATGGACAATGGTTTAGTAAGTATTAGCTCCTTGCACTTACAAAAAATATCTCCAACAAAACCTGATGTTACACATTCCACAAATGTATATTTCCCCATATATTCATGGTGGCTAAGCACCCCCAATTATTTTTAAAGCTTAAAATTATTGAATAAGTAGGTGTTGGAGCCAAATTAGTTTCCTTAGCTTAAATTAATAAATGGCAAGTCATTTCTGCCAGAAAGATGTGGTTGCAACACCCCCAGTCATATTTATTTTTTTAAAAAACCAATTGAAAAGAATAATCTGTGACTAAGCACATGCAGATAAACCGCAACTATGCGCAACACTGTTCAAAAAGGGCATACCGTTTTTTCCATGTATAATGCGCAAAATTTAACTAATTTATTGTCCTAAAATCTGGGGTGCGCATTATACATACATTATACATACAATTATTTTTTGTATTTTTTTATTTTTTTATTATTTTTTGACACGTCAGCTATATAAAGAGCGAGAGTTCAGTTCTCTACCTAAATGCGTATTACAGGTAATATTTTATTTCACAACACTTTGCCTTGTTCCTTTCCTCTCTGCTGTTCACTTCAAACACGCTCCATACGAACACAATGCTCTCGTATCAGACGCTTGCTCGATCACCTGCTCGTTTGCTGTCACAATGTACCCTACACAAATCCGAAACATTTCTTCGCTATCGAGTTTGCTAGCGCATGCGCAGTGATACTGACCGGCAGAATAACAACCGGTTGTTCCCAAAGATGATCTTTTTTCTGAAATAATTTTACGTTTACGGACTTAAGTAGGAGTCAAAATTTGGGTGCGTATTATACATGGGTACAGGCTTTTTTCCAGCATCGACATGCCATTTTTAGGGTGCGTATTATACACGGGGGCGCATTATACATGGAAAAAAACGGTAGTTTTTTTATATTTAGATATATTTTGTCATTTCAAAACTATTTGTCAAGGGTAACATTTGCCAAAATGTTAGCTGTTGAAACAGATAAGTCAATGTGGATTTTTATTTTCAAACAATTTACCACAAATAGGACAAATCAGCCCCTCCGTGAGTCGTCACCTTACCGTGGTGGAGGTGTTTGCGTGTCCCAATGATCCTAGGAGCCATGTTGTCTGGGGTTTCATGCCCCTGGTAGGGTCACCCATGGCAAAAGGGTCCTAGGTGAGGGGCCAGACAAAGCACGGCTCAAAAAGCCCCTTATGACGAAAATGACATACAGATTCAGATTTCCCTCGCCTGGACGCGGGTCACCGGGGCCCCCCTCTGGAGCCAGGCCTGGAGGTGGGGGTCTAAGGCGAGCGTCTGATGGCCGTGCCTTCGCCCATGGGGTCCGGCCGGGCACAGCCCGAAAAGGAAACATGGGTCCCCCTTTCCATGGGCTCACCACCTGTGGGAGGGGCCAAAGGGGTCGGGTGCATTGTGAGCTGGGCGGCGGCCAAAGGCAGGGACCTTGGCAGTCCGATCCCCGGCTGCAGAAGCTGGCTCTTAAAGATTAAAGACCCAATGATCGTCACACACACATCTGGGCGTGGTGAAATTTGTCTTCTACATTTAACCCATCCCCATGTGATTTTAATCCATCCCCTGGGGGAGAGGGGAGCAGTGAGCAACAGCGGTGCCGCGCTCTAGAATCATTTGGTGATCTAACCCCCCAATTCCAACCCTTAATGCTGAGTGCCAAGCAGGGAGGCAATGGGTCCCATTTTTATAGTCTTTGGTATGACCCGGCCGGGGTTTGAACCCACAACCTTCCAGTCTCAGGGCGGACACTCTACCACTAGGCCACTGAGCTGACATGGAATGTCACCTCTCTGGCTGGAAAGGAGCCCGAGCTAGTGTGCGAGGCAGAAACGTTCCGACTAGACATAGTCGGACTTGCCTCCACACACAGTTTGGGTACTGGTACAAGCCCTCTCAAGAGGGGCTGGACTCTCTTCCACTCTGAAGTTGCCCATGGTGAGAGGCGTCGAGCAGGTGTGGGTATACTTGTTGCCCCCAGGCTGGGCGCCTGCACATTGGGGTTCACTCCGGTGAACGAGAGGGTAGCCTCCTTCCGCCTTCGGGTGGGGGGGACGGGTCCTGACTGTTGTTTGTGTCTATGCACCAAACCCTTCTTGGAGTCCCTGGAGGAAGTGCTGGAGAGCGCTCCTTCTGGGGACTCTATCGTTCTACTGGGTGACTTCAATGCTCACGTGGGCAATAACAGTGAGACCTGGAAGGGCATGATTGGGATGAACGCCCCCCCCCCGATCTGAACCCGAGCGGTGTTCTATTATTGGAATTCTGTGCTCGACACGGATTGTCAATAATGAACACCATGTTCAAGCATAAGGGTGTCCATGTGTGCATTTGGCACCAGGACACCCTAGGCCGCAGTTCGATGATCGACTTTGTAGTCGTGTCTTCGGATTTGCGGCCGCATGTTTTGGACACTCGGATGAAGAGAGGGCCGGAGCTGTCAACTGATCACCACCTGGTGGTGGGTTGGATCCGATGGTGGGGGAAGAGGCCGGTCCGACCTGGCAGACCCAAACGCTCTGTGAGGGTCTGCTGGGAACGTCTGGCAGAATCCCCTGTCAGGAAGAGCTTCATCTCCCACCTCCGGCAGAGCCCACCTCAGGTCCGAGTGGACCATGTTCCGCGCCTCCATTGTTGAGGCAGCCGACCAGAGCTGTGGCCGTAAGGTCGTTGGTGCCTGTCGTGGCGGCAATCCCCGAACCCGCTGGTGGACACCGGTAGTAAGGGATGCCGTCAAGCTGAAGAAGGAGTCCTATTGGGTCGTTTTGGCCTGCGGGATTTCGGAGGCAGCTGACAGGTACCGGATGGCCAAGCGGAACGCGGCTTCGGCGGTTGCTGAGGCAAAAACCCGGGCGTGGGAGAAGTTTGGCGAGGCCATGGAGAATGACTACGGACGGCTTCGAGGAAATTCTGGTCCACCATCCGGCGTCTCAGGAGGGGGAAGCAGTGCACCGTCAACACTGTTTACAGTGGAGATGGCGTGCTGCTGACCTCGACTCGGGACGTCGTGAGTTGGTGGGGAGAATACTTCGAAGACCTCCTCAATTCCACCTACACGCCTTCCATTGTGGAAGCAGGGCCTGGAGACTCTGAAGTGGACTCTCCAATCTCTGGGGTCGAAGTCACTGAGGTAGTTGAAAAACTCCTCTGTGGCAGGGCCCCGGGGATGGATGAGATCTGCCCGGAGTTCTTAAAGGCTCTGGATGTTGTAGGGCTGTCATGGCTGACAAGGTCTATTCAGGGGTGCTGGAAAGGAGGGTCCATAGGGAGGTCGAACCTCGGATTCAGGAGGAGCAGTGTGGCTTTCGTCCTGGCCGTGGAACAGTGGACCAGCTCTACGCCCTCGGCAGGATCCTCGAGGGGACATGGGAGTTCGCCCAACCAGTCCACATGTGTTTTGTGGACTTAGAGAAGGCGTTCGACCGTGTCCCTCGGGAGGTTCTGTGGAGAGTGCTTCGGGAGTACGGGGTGCCGAGCCAACTGATAAGGGCGGTTCAGTACCTGTATCACCGATGCCAGAGTTTGGTCCGCATTTCCGGCAGTAAGTCGGATTCGTTCCCAGTGAGGGTTGGACTCCGCCAAGGCTGCCTGCCCTTTGTCACCGATTCTGTTCATAATTTTTATGGACAGAATTTGTAGGCACAGCCGAGGCGTTGAGGGGGTCCGGTTTGGGGACCTCAGCATCGCGTCTCTGCTTTTTGCAGACGATGTGGTGCTGTTGGCTTCTTCAAGCCGTGATCTCCAGCTCTCACTGGAGCGGTTCGCAGCCGAGTGTGAAGCGGTCGGGATGAGGGTCACCACCGAGTCCATGGTCCTTGGTCGGAAAAGGGTGGAATGCCCTCTCCAAATCGGGGATGAGATCCTGCCCCAAGTGGAGGAGTTCAAGTACCTTGGGGTCTTGTTCACGAGTGAGGGGAGGATGGAGCGCGAGATCAACAGGCGGATCGGTGCAGCGTCGGCTGTAATGCGGACTCTTTACCGGTCCGTCGTGGTAAAGAGAGAGCTGAGCCAAAAGGCAAAGCTCTCAATTTACCGGTCGATTTACGCTCCTACCCTCACCTATGGTCACGAGCTATGGGTCGTGACCGAAAGAACGAGATCCCGGATACAAGCGGCCGGAATGAGTTTCCTCCGCAAGATGTCCAGGCTCTCCCTTAGAGATAAGGTGAGAAGCTCGGTCATCTGGGAGAGACTCGGAGTAGAGTCGCTGCTCCTCCACGTTGAGATGAGCCAGATGAGGTGGCTCGGGCATCTCATCAGGATGCCTCCTGGGGAGGTGTTCCGGGCATGTCCCACCGGTAGCAGACCCCATGGATGACCCAGGACGGGCTGGAGAGACTATGTCTCAGCTGGCCAGGGAATGTCTTGGGATCCCCCTGGATGAGCTGGATGAAGTGGCTGGGGAGAGGGAAGTCTGGGAGTTCCTCCTAAAGCTGCTGCCCCCACGACCCGACCCCGGATAAGCGGAAGAAGATGGATGGATGGATGGATGGATGGATGGATGGATGGATGAGGACAAATCAGACAGCCAATGTGGCCAGTGACTATAATGTCACCAGCCAATCAGAATTTCCAATAGCCATTTTCTTCATATTTTAGCTCTGCTGTTTTTATCTACCTACCGCACACTATACCTCCCAGTTCAGATTAGCAAGAGGTGCAGTGTGTGTTTACAGTATGCCCGTTGTGGAAACACACACTAGCTTGGTACAGAAAATACTTTACGTACATATGCTAATGTTTGATGGTTATTTTCATTTGAGTTGACCCAACATTTAGTTGTTAGCAGAGGTGGGCATTCAGTCCCAGGATTCATCTGACGCAGGACCATTTTGTGGACAATGGATGAGAAAATAAAAAAATAAAAAACAAGGACAGACAGAAGTGATTTTTCATCTGTCCGTGTCGATCGACCATTTCGGAAGTCTGCCAAACATAGTTTCCGAAACAAGCTCCTTTGTCTCACATATACAGGACTGTCTCAGAAAATTAGAATATTGTGATTAAGTTCTTTATTTTCTGTAATGCAATTACAAAAAAGAAAACATCATTTATTCTGGATTCATTACAAGTCAACTGAAATATTGCAAGCCTTTTATTATTTTAATATAGCTGATTATGGCTTACATCTTAGGAAAACTCAAAAATCCTTTCTCAAAATATTAGAATATTTCCTCAGACCACGTAAAAAAAAAGATTTATAAGAGCAAAACAAAATCAAACATTTGAAAATGTCCATTAATGCACTCAGTACTTGGTTGGGAATCCTTTTGTACGGATTACTGCATCATTGCGGCGTGGCATGGAGGCAATCAGCCTGTGGCATTGCTAAGGTGTTATGGATGCCCAGGATGCTTCAATAGCGGCCTTTAGCTCATTTGCATTGTTGGGTCTGGTGTCTTTCAGCTTCTTCTTCACAATACCCCACAAATTCTCTATGGGGTTCAGGTCAGGAGAATTGGTTGGCCAATCGAGGACAGTAATGCCGTGATCAGTAAACTCTTTACACTGGTAGTTTTGGCACTGTGGGCAGGTGCCAGATCATGCTGGAAAATGAAAATCATCATCTCCATAGAGCTTTTCAGCAGACGGAAGCATGTAGTGCTCTAAAATCTGCATTTACTCTGGACTTGATGAAACAGTGGACCAACACCAGCAGCTGACATGGCTCCCCAAACCATCGCTGACTGTGGGAACTTCACACTGGATTTCAAGCAACTTGGATTTTGCTCCTCTCCAGCCGTTCTCCAGACTCTGGCACCTTGACTTCCAAATGAAATACAAAACTTGCTTTCGTCTGAAAAGAGGACTTTGGACCACTCTGCAACTGTCCAGTGCTTCTTTTCCATAGCCCAAGTCAGACGCTTCTTCCGTTGTCTTGAGTTCAGAAGTGGCTTGACCATGGGAATACGGCTATTGTAGCCTATTTCCCGGACACGTCTATGAACAGTGGCTTTTGATACCAGGACTCCAGCTTCAGTCCACTGTCTTTGAAGCTCCCCCAAATTCTGGAAGCGACTCTTCTTCACAATGCTGTTAAGGGTGCGGTCATCTCTCTTGGTTCTGCAGCATTTCCTGCCACATTTCCCCCTTCCAACAGGCTTTTTGTGGATGTGCTTGAAACTGCACTCTGTGAACAGCTTGCTCTTTGAGAATTTTTTTTTTGTGTCTTACCCTCCTGGTGGAGGGTGTCAATGATGGTCCTCTGGACAGCAGTCAGATCAGCAGTCTTCCCCGTGCTTGTGATTTAGTTTACTGAACCAAGCTGAGTGTTTTTCAAGGCTCAGGAATCCCTTGCTGGTGTTTCGAGTTAATTAGACGATTCAAATGATTAGTTGAATACCCTACTAGTATACTTTTTCATGATATTCTAATATTTTGAGATAGGATATTTGAGTTTCCTTAAGCTGTATGCCATAATCACCAAAATTAAAATAATAAAAGGCTTGCAATATTTCAGTTGATTTGTAATGAATCCAGAATGTATGACATTTTTGTTTTTTTAATTGCATTACAGAAAATAAAGAACTTTATCACAATATTCTAATTTTCTGAGACAGTCCTGTAAGTAAAGTAGAAGGGAAAAAAAAGCTATGTTCTGATCGTATATAAATGTTATCACGGAAGAAGTAAATTGAGTGGATGTGAATAGTGAACTGGCCAGCTAATGCTAAATGTTTATTAATATGAATTACAAAACCTCTGCCGTAAGCCTCTCTCTCTCTCATACCATAATGAATAGCAAAAACTTAAAGCCGTTTTTTTCCAGAGAGAATGTCTTCTTATCTTTAGGATGTCGCTGATGGCCACAATATTTTATGGCCAATATATTTTCTATGAGACCAAAATAACAGACTTGGATTTGATGATATCCTTGGCTGCAATGAAGAGTGGGGTATTGATTAAAGCAAGTAATTTTAAACTTAAAACATTTTGGTGTTATTGCAGCTATTATGACTGCCTTTGTGTGACTGATGAGTGTATGTTTGTGTGTGTGTGTGTGTGTGTGTGTATGTGTGTGTGTGTGTGTGTGTGCGTGCGTGTGTGTGTGTGCGTGTGTGTGTGTGACCTGTGTATGCAGAGAGATGGTCTGAACGAGGAAGGTCCGAGCGACAGTGTTTGTGGTTGTCTACTAGGAGTGGATAAGAAAGAACAAGAGAATATTAAGTCAGGTGGAAGACGCAAAAGAGTGCCACATAAACTAGGACTGCAGTGTAACCCCTGCCTTCTTGTGGTGTGTGTGATGTTGGGCCACTGGACTAAACCTGCTGATGACGTGTGACAACCACGACCCCGTATGCGACTACAGCCTTGTAGAAACAACTCCCCTGCGTCCCCCGAGTATGGTTAGGTGGCAAGCTGAAACGTATAACACAAGCTAACATAAGTATAACATAAGTGAGGCTTTGTAAAGTTCTTTGGCAGCCACTGTTTGGAGTACATACTGTCACATAGTATATGTATGCCACTATTTTAATCAAATTAGATTTCTCATCTTTTCGGTTATGACTTTTTGTTTTTTTAATACAGACTGACGACAGATGACTGATGACGGAAGCCCTTTTAAAATGACAAGGACTGAAGGGTGAAGGTACAATTACGAGGACTGGGAGGGAAGGGTGCCCTGGTCGTCATTGAAGGACAGAGGACGGACAGACAAAATTTGGTAAAGTGTCCACCTCTGGTTGTTAGATATGTCAGAGTTGGAAAAAAGGTATTATTTTATTTACCTCATCAGATAATGACACACAAGATGGGCCCATCTTGTGATGCCTCTGAGGAAGGCTACAGGGAGTAGCCGAAACATTTAAAGTAGGTATAGACTTTCCTTGTCTGACTAAAAGAACCGTCTAAAATAATAACAGATCATTGTAGTCTATGGATAGACACTTTTATTCCGTGCAGCAGAAAAATGGCTGTAAGCAGATTTATAGCTGAAGCTACAAATGTGTTTCTATTGCACAAATATGTATTGTGCCGTGCATACTTGTTTTTCTTCTATTTGCATAATGGTGTGTGTAAAATCCAATCCTAAAATAAATGCCTTGCTTGTTAGCATAAGGAGGCCAAGTCCCATGAGTATTCTCTTCACATAGTTATTATATTTACTCCAGACCAGTCATGCCTAAGTGCTGTACAGAAGCATATATCCAGACCAGTGTGAGCCCAATTACAGGCATTATCTCATTCACTATTGTAAGGGTCTGTTGTGCCATGTTCCATTTATTTAATTAGGCTTTTCACTTATTACAAAAACCCCATATATGTGTTGGTAGAACTCAGACTCAGGTGTTTTGCTGTATTCAAATTCTGTATGTAATGGGTGTTTCTGATCTATAGCAATTTGTCAGCAATTAGACCTGAAGATTACATTTTTGGAGCACTAATCAAACCAGTATGCTAAAACATTCCTTACATTGCTAAGCCTCTATCTGTTCCAATTTAACTTGATGGATCAAATCAGCCTTCTGTTCCTGGCTTCCACTTCACCTAATTTGCATTTTATATTGTTAAATCAAATTAAGCACCAATAGCTTTTAACATGATTGACCGTGGTCAGAGCAATTCAGGTATTTTTTTTCCCCTCACAGCAGAAAATAAAACCAATTTTAATTGGCAGAATAGTGAGGCTGGCTCCAGTTCCATTCAGCTTTTCACATTCACTCAGCTAATTGAAAAGGCTTTGCCTATTTTTCCTTGTTTGCAAGGGTAATTAAAAATACAAGCTTCCAAATAAATAAATGAATAAATAAATAAATACATAAATAAACGGTAGAAGAGGGAATAAATAAATAAATAAATAAATAAATAAATAAATAAATAAATAAATAATTCCATGGCCAAATCTGCAATGATAAGTAGTTCGGAAGAAGACAAATAAATAACATTTCCTATCCTACCTACCCCCGCTTTTTTAACCATGCTTCCTCGTTATGCAGACCATCCTGTATGTTTAATTTACCTTTAGTTAACAGTCTTCGATTGGAAATTAATCAATAGGTCAGGATATTTGTTTAGCTCAAATACCGTATTTTCTGGACTATAAGTCGCTCCGGAGTACAAGTTGCACCAGCCATGAGTTGCATAATAAAGAAGAAAAAAACATGCGTAAGTCACACCAGAGTACAAGACTGTCACGACTCGTCCCCGGTCATTACATTGTGTGTACATTTTGTCATAGTTTCTGTTCGCGTGTCTGTGTGCTCGCCCCTCCCCTCCTGTGTGCCCATGATCAGTCACCTCACATGCCTCTCGTTGCATGTCTTGTATTTAAGTCCTGTCTGCCTGTCACTCCCTGTCGGATTGTTCTTGTTTCCCGTTGTTTTGTCTCGTCTTTCTGTTCGGTTAGTTTTTCTGCAAGTTGGTCTGTCCATCTGTCGGTTACCCCTGTCACTCTGCCTCCGTTAAGTTATGTTAGTTTGCCGGTTCTGTTGGTTTGTTCCCCTCATCCTCCCTTCCAACTCCCTTTTCCCTCAATAAACCCTGGTCCAAGCTGCAGTTGGTCGCCCTGCTCCATTCCCTCCGTGACAAAGTCGCATTTTTGGGAGAACTTAATTTGACAAAATCCAACACCAAGGACAGACATGAACAGGCAACAACAGGCTAAACGATACGGTATGCTAACGTTACATAAACTCAAACGAGGAGCTGAGAACGTGCCTGACGTAACATTAACAGTTATTCAAATAACTATAACATAAATAACACGTTTATCAAACCATCCGTGTCACTCCAAATCATTAAATCCATCGAAATCTTCGTCCTTTGTGTAAGAAAACGCCGCTTCTGCATCCGCCGCTGACATCGGACTATTTGTGAGTTGCAGTTCAAATTATTCCACAGGCCTATAGAACTATATATAATCTATCTATCAAATAACTATAACATAAATAAAAACAATTTTATCGGACCCTCCGTGTCACTCCAAATCATTAAATCCATCGAAATCTCCTTTCTCTGTGTCACTTAAAAAAAAAAACTATCCGTGTCACTCCAAATCATTAAATTCAACGAGATCTTCGTCATCTGTGTCAATCTTTGTCCTCTGTGTTATGAACAATGCCTGACTCCGGAAGTCACTGAATGGATTCAGACTCATTGTCAGTTGCGGTTCCAATTATTCCACAGGCCTAGTGCGTCCTCATCCGGTTTAAAGTGGAAATAACGTGATGTGATCAACTGTACTAGTAAGTAAACAATGTGTTAATGATCAAGTAATAATGTATTAATAATTTCACATATAAGTTGCTCCTAAGTCGCACCACCAGCCAAACTATGAAATAAACTGCGACTTGTAGTCTGGAAAATACGGTAATCATATTGAAAAAACAACCAGGCAGGCTGTCCAAAGACAGGAGTCAGGAGTCAAGCATTTTACTCCAGTTTGCAAATCTGACATACCATATTTTCTGCACCATACTGCGCACTTCAAAGCCATTCATTTTCTCAAAAACCAAAGGTGCGCCCTTTGAAAAAGGTGCAACTTTTATGTGGACTGAATTCCAAAATCTGTAAATGTTGTGTGGCTGCCGTACAGGGACATAATATGTAGATGTAATATATACACCCGATGAAGCAATCAGAGGACATTAAGTTGTACGTAATATATACTACATAGATCGGGGCAGTAAACCAATCAGAGAACTGTACGTCAGGGGTGTCCAAACTTTTTGCAAAGCGGGCCAGATTTGGTTAGATGAAATTGTACATTCACACCGACATTCCTCGAACCATTATCATTGTAAATGAACTTGTAAATATGTAACTATATCCTTTGCTGTCTGCAGATAGGTAGGTTGATATTGCAAATGAGAATCTATTGTCAATTGCACTACCAGAAACATTAAAGATTAAAATAATAATACATTAAATACAAATGAAAATTTTATGAAATTTGAATGATTTTTTATTAGATGTATTAAGTTGTTGTCATGACTCGCCCCTCCTGTGTGCTCATGTCCGTGGTTTCTGTCTGTGTGCTCGCCCCTCCCCTCCTGTGTGCCCATGATTTGTGTAATCACACGCACCTGCCTCTCGTTACCTGTGTCTTATTTAAGTTCTGTTTGCGTGTCACTCTCTGTCGGAGCATTGCACGAGATGTGCGGACCATGCATGTCTCACTGTCACGCGGTTTGTTTTGTTCCTGTCTTTTGTTTCACGCTTTGGCGGTCTGTCCTTTTGGTTTTGCTTAGTCACGTCAGTTTGCCGGGTTTGTCCTTTGGTTTCTGCAATAAACCCTGGTCCAAGCTGCATTTGGTCGTCCTCGCTCCATTCCTCCACCCCGTTCCTGACAGTTGTTTCATTATTGGTATTGTATTAATGAGAAGGATGATATTGGTGTTTCGACTGCAGTAGACAGGCCAGGTTGTATCATGTCAGATCTTTAATCCAAATTAAATCATTCTCCATTTTATCTTTTTTATTTCAACTTCATACGCAACAAATTACTTCATAATCGCAAAATAATAATCCATAGTCTTTTTGTTGTTTGCGATCATTGTGAATGGGCGGCGCGGACGCGTAGTAGTGTGGAGAGCAGACCTGGATAAAATACGGCCCGTGGGCCACATCCGGCCCTTTGTGCGTCCCTGTCCGGCCCGCATGAGGCCAATCGTAAATTATATTTGATTACAACTTAATTTAAAAAATAAAAATAAAAAAAATCTGTGTCGAGCGTGCAATACAACTGTTTTGCTTTTATTTTGAAAGGCGTCGCACTTCCATGTAGCGTACGTGTATGTGAGCTGTGCGTGAAGGTGAACAGTGCGAAGTAATGCTGCCCGAGAAATGTGTGCTGACCCTCAGAAAAGAAAAGTTGACAAGGAGCGCCGTGTTTTCAACAAGACATGGACTGCCAAGTATTTCTTTACAGAAATGAAAGGTAAAGCCGTGTGCCTGATTTGTGGTACACAGGTCGCTGTGTTTAAAGAATATAATTTGAGTCGCCACTACACGACCAAGCATGAGAAAAAATACATCTGTCTGATAAACAGCGCGCATCAGAGGCTGATGCATTGCTAGCAAAACTGCAAGCCCAACAAGGGCTTTTTATCAAACTTCACACCCAGAGATGCAGCGGCTTTGTCATTTGAGGAAAAGTTAAAGAAGTTAAGAATAAATTGTACTGATTAATGATTGTTTTTTTTATTTGACCTATACACCACAATTTCACATAGCTTAATATAAATATAAACAGAATAATTGTATTCTTCTAATTACCAGTACCAGCTATTTAAAATAAATAATTTAGTGCATTTTACAATGGAAGAAAATTGAGCAGGTTTAAGTTATCGTAGGTGTGGCCCTCTGACACAACTCAGGTTTTTCATGTGGCCCCTTGTAAAAATTAATTGCCCACCCCTGGTGTAGAGTTTGTATGACGTTGACAGCTCTCACCAGTAGTCAGTGTTTTTTTTTTTTTTAACCCTTTCCCTGTGCAGTGTCACTTGCAGCGTCTTTGATTTTAGCGTCGCCTTAGTCCTTGGTGTGCGGACATTTGAATGGGGAAGTGTCTGTGTCACTGATTATCTTGAAAATGAACACTTGTGTGCGCGTGAACTGGGAAGGGACAGCGGAGACACCCTCGCAACCGATCACGAGCGCTGGCTTATGTGCGCGTTCCCGTTCAGACGAGTTTCATTTTTATGGCTCGCTCTGTGGCGCGCAGGTCCCCGCAACAGTGCCAGCGGGCCACTTATTATTGATTTTATGACTCAATGCTTCGGGCCGTTGTAAATCAGGCCCGCTCCTGTAGGTAAAACATAAAATATGTACCTTTGCTGGAATTGATAAATAAATACTTTGTGCAAAGCAAACAGCATTAGGACCCTCTAAAATGGCATCGACAAAGAGAGATGCTAATGAGGCACAATTCAAACTTTCTGGAAAGCCGGGATTATTTCCAAAGAGCAACGTGACAATGACAAGACAATGACGAGAGGTCATTTGTGATGAGATAAGAACTTTGATGGATTTGCGTATGAATATCCATCCATCCATCCATCCATCCAGCGTTCCTCCACGAAGCCGTTGGTTCCAGCCAACTTCCATGCCGCGAGCCAATCACTGCTCGATTCCAGCCTGAGCTCCAGCATTCCAATTCCCCTTCCCTCATCCTCATTCCTCAATAAAGTCAATGGCTGTCCTATCTGATTTGTCACATTTTGTATACATCACACATACATCTCTATTGTAAGGTGGTATATAATAGTAAATTCTTAAATTTTAAAAAATTCTCAATAATACATGATTTGTCATCAGTAGGTGAATGAGGAACCAATGTTAAGTGCTTTGAGTACCACTCCTTTTCAGATGTGTAAACTTGCACCTCTCCTCCTCTTGTGCTGTATATTGTTTGTACCAAGTCTCATGCAAAGTCATAATTTACATGACTTTCACTTTGATTTATTGTTTACGTGTTTGAAACAAATAAATTCATTCATTCATTTAAATGTAGAAAAGTGCAATACAAAGTCAAAGTCTGCTTTATTGTCAATTTCTTCACATGCCAAGACACACAAAGAAATCGAAATTACGTTCCGCCCCACTTTTCAGCTTTTTATTTGTTAAAAAAGTTTCAATTATCCAATAAATTTTGTTCCACTTCACGATTGTGTCCCACTTGTTGTTGATTCTTGACAAAAAATTAAACTTTTATATCTTTATGTTTGCAGCCTGAAATGTCGCGAAATGTTGAAAGGTTCAAGGGGGCCGAATACCTTCGCAAGGCACTGTACATACAAGTAAACAACACAAAAAAATAAAAACAAGAAGGCACAAACAATGAATAAATAAGAGTGATGAATAAATAACAAATAAACAAATAACATAATAAATAAGAGGAGCAAAAATGGAGCAAGTGTGCATACAGCAGACAGTCAGAATATAGCGCAAAAGTACAGGACGCTACGCAGAAGGGGGGAGAGAGTTCAGGATCCTAACAGCCTGGCGTATTAAGCTGTTGGTGAGTCTGGTGGTGCGGGAGCGCAGGCTCCTGTACCTCTTCCCAGAGGGCAGAAGATCAAACAAAGAGTGAGCGGGGTGACTCACATCACTCACAATCGTGGTCGCCTTGCGGGTGAGATGGGAGGTGTAAATGTCCTTCAGGGAGGGGAGTGAAGCACCAATAATCTTACCAGCCGTGTTTACTATGCGCTGCAGGGCCTTCATGTTGTATTCAGTGCAGCTACCACCCCAAACAGCGATACAACTGGAGAGGACGCTCTCAATGGTGCCACGGTAGAATGTAGTCATGACCGCCGGAGGAGCACTTGCTCGCCTGAGTTTCCGCAGGAAGTACAGGCGGCGCTGAGCTTTCTTCGCCAGTGATGCGGTGTTGGTGGACCAGGAGAGATCCTCACTGATGTGCACCCCCAGGAACCTGGTGCTGCTCACTCTCTCCACCACAGCACCGTCGATGGTCAGCGGCAGGTGTCGGGTGTGACCCTTCCGGAAGTCAACAACAATCTCCTTGGTCTTGTTGACGTTCAGCAGGAGGTTGTTGTCCCTGCACCACGTGGTCAGAAGGTCAACCTCCAACCTGAATTGAGTCTCATCGCCCTTGGTAATGAGACCCAACAGAGTCGTGTCGTCAGCAAATTTCACTATGCGGTTGGTGCTGTAGGTTGCAGTGCAGTCATGCGTCAGCAGGGTGAAGAGCAGCGGACTGAGCACGCAGCCTTGGGGGGCCCCCGTACTCAGCGTGATGCTGGCGGAGATTCTGTCGCCAACACGTACCACCTGAGGCCTCTGACAGAGGAAGTCCAGTAGCCAGTTGCAGAGGTAGGTACTGAGGCCCAGCTTGTCGAGTTTGCAGATGAGTCGTTGTGGCACAATGGTGTTGAAGGCAGAACTGAAGTCCACAAACAGCAATCTCACATACGAGTCCCTTCTCTCCAAGTGGGTGAGGGCCGACTGGAGGGCAGAGCAGATGGCATCCTCAGAGGACCGTTTGGCTCGGTACGCAAACTGGAAGGGGTCTATGGTGAGGGGGAGAATGGATCTGATGTGCTCCATGACAAGCCGCTCAAAGCACTTCATGATGATGGGCGTCAGTGCCACGGGGCGGTAGTCAATGAAGCAGGACGGAGCAGGTTTCTTCGGCACAGGTAAGATGGTGTCACGACTCGTCCCCGGTCACGTCCATGTTGTCATGGTTTTGTCCGTGTCTGTGTGCTCGCCCCTCCCCTCCTGTGTGCCCATGATCAGTGCGATCATTCTCACCTGCCTCTTGTTACCTGTCTTGTATATTCAAAGTCAAAGTCAGCTTTATTGTCAATCCCTTCATATGTCAAGACACACAAAGAAACCGAAATTCCGTTTCCTCCATCCCACGGTGACGAGACATACAAGTAGGCGACACAAAACAAAAACAAGAAGGCACAAACCATAAACAATAAATAATAAATAAAATAAAATGAGCGATGAATAAATAATAGACCAATAAATAAGAGGGGCAAAACCGAGCCAGTGTACATACAGCAGACAGCAAGAACAGTATTAAGTCCTGTCTGTGTATCATTCCCTGTCAGAGCATTGTTTGTTACTGTCATGAGGTTATTTTGGTTCCTGTCTTTGGTAATGTCACCCTGTCTCTTTGTTCCACGTCTTTTTTGGTCAGTCCTGTGGTTGGTTTTGGTTAGAGAGTTATGTCAGTTTGCCGAGTATGTATTTTGAGTTCCTCCAATAAACCCTGGTCCAAGCTGCACTTGGTCGCCCTGCTCCATTTCCATCCGCTCGTGACAGATGGTGCCTTGAAACACGAAGGGACAATGGCCTGCTGCAGGGAAATGTTAAAGATGTCCGTGAAGCCCCCCCTCAGCTCCCCAGCGCAGTCCTTCAGCGCTCGACCTGGGATGTTGTCAGGGCCCGCCGCCTTACGGGTGTTGATAGCGGCAAGCGCCCTCCTCACGCTATCGGCAGAGAGGCACAGGGGCTGCTCGTGTGGAGGGGGAGGGGTCTTCAGCGGGCAAGTGCTGTTCCGAGCGTCGAAGCAAGCAAAGAAGCGGTTAAGATCGTTGAGCAGACGGATGTCGCCCTCACAGCTCCGCGGCGCGGGCTTGTAGTCCGTGATGGTCTGAATGCCCTGCCAAAGGCTCCGTGCGTCCCTGCTGTCCCTGAAGTGGGCGGTAATCTTGCAAGAGAACGCCCTTTTCGCTTCCTTGATGCCCCGGGACAGGTCAGCCCTCACTGTCCTCAAGCCAGCCTCATCCCCCGCTCTGAAGGCTTTGTCCCTGGCCCTCAGCATCCTGAGGACAGCCCCTGTCAGCCATGGCTTCCAGTTAGCCCGAGTGACGATGAATTTCGAGTGGGTCACATCATCAATGCACTTTGTGATGTAAGAGGAAACAGAGTCAATATATTCCTCTATGTCCGTCCGATCGTTGCAAGTGGCCGCCTGCTTAAACACTTCCCAGTCAGTAGTGCCAAAGCAGTCTCGAAGCGCATCAGAGGCACCCTCAGGCCACACCCTTACCCGCTTGCAAACCGGCCTGGATGCTTTCACCATTTGTCTGTATGCGGGCAAAAGCATAACAGTGAGATGGTCAGAAAGTCCAAGATGGGGGAGGGGGGCGGCTTTGAAAGCTCCTTTATGTGTAGAGTAGACCAGGTCCAGGAAGCTGTCACCACGTGTTGGAAAATTAACATGCTGGTGAAGCCTCGGAAAAACAGACTTCAGGTTAGCATGATTAAAATCCCCAGCGAAGATGGTGAAACCGTCAGGGTGCGCCGTCTGTTGTTCACTGACAGCCTGGTATCCTGTCGCCTTCGATGTTGGAAGGCGGGATGTATACCGCGACTAGCAGAATCGCAGTAAATTCCCTTGGCAGGTAAAAAGGACGGCACTTAATGATCACAAACTCCGCCAGTGGCGAGCAGTGCTTGCATACCACTACAGAGTCCCGGCACCATTCGTCACGGATGTAGACGCATATTCCACCTCCTCGCGATTTTCCCCCTTTTACAATGGCCCGGTCCGCCCGATAGCACGCTAGCCGCTTCAGATGCACAGCAGAGTCCGGAATGTTGACAGTCAACCAAGTCTCAGTGAACACGAGCACACAGCAGTTACGCACTGTCCGGTTCGTAGAGCTCAGCAGGCGAATGTAATCCATTTTGTTGTCCAGCGATCGAATATTCGCCAGAAGAATGGAAGGCACGGCCGGGCGAGCTGGGTTGGCCGCCAGCCTGGCCCGGACGCCTCCGCGCTTGCCCCTCTTCTGCCTCCTCGCACACCGTTTCCGACGCTTTCCATCTGGGGGAGGAATAGCAGGCGAGTCCGGCGACGTTTCAGGACGGAGCAGTCCGAGCTCCTTTAATGTCTCCGCTTCAAAGTCCAGAACGCCACAAAACTCGCTTTCGCCAATGTCGAGCAGAACCTGCCTGCTGTACTTGTAGCACGACTTAGTACGACGAGACGAACACATAAAACTGTCGGACAAACACTCATTAAACGAACAAAACACCATTCAGGCGAGACAGAGAGAGGTCGCTGCGTATGCACGCCGCCAAGTACAGACCATTTACCATAATGAATAATGAACATAATGCAATGCATGAGTTCAAATACATTAGTACACTAGTGATAATGTGATGTATTGATAAATTATATAGCTGACGAGAAGGTTTAACAATATTTTTACGTAGATAAAAAGATATGTGCAAGATGCCACAAATGAGAATAGATATACATGCAACCTTTTAATATAGTGTTGATAATATATACCGTATTTTTCGGACTATAAGTCGCGTTTTTTTTCATAGTTTGGATGGGGGGGCGACTTATACTGAGGAGCGACTTATATGTGAATTTTTTCATACATTTTCAAAAATAAAAAAAAATAAAGAAGTGAAACCGCGATAAACGAACCGCGATGTAGCAAGGGATTACTGTAATTTGAATTTCAAGTGACGTCAGCAGCGCAGCGCAAGGCAGCGGTTGTTTACATAAAGGACAAAGATTCGATCACGGGATGACGAAGATGACGAAGGGCCCCACGTACTACCGGCATCATTAGCGGCTTTGTTTGTAAGTGACACGGAGGACGAAGAGTTTGAAGGATTTAAGGATTTGGAGTGACACAGAAGGTTTGAAAAACTATTATGGCTTTTACGCACGCCCGGTCCTACTCTACGGAGCTCTCTTTCACCTCCGTGGATGGAAGTCGGGGGCCGGCGCTCGGCTGGGTGGCTGCCCGGGGACGGTGGATGGGGCTCGGACATGGCTTTTACGCACGCCCGGTCCTACTCTACGGAGCTCTCTTTCACCTCCGTGGATGGAAGTCGGGGGCCGGTGCTCGGCCAGGTGGCTGTCCGGGGACGGTGGATGGGGCTCGGACATGGCTTTTACGCCCGGTCCTATTCTATGGAGCTCTCTTCCACCTCTGTGGCTGGAAGTGCCACCTCCGGGGATGGGAGCCCACGCCGCCACATGCCTGGAAGTCGACGCCGGTGCTTGGGTCCTTGTATTTTGTTAACGCTACAATATAGTTATATACTAGATCTGTGGAATAGCGACGAGGCTGACGTCAGGGCGCACGCGCGGCGTTGACAAAGGACGCGGAATTTAATCGATGGATTTAATGATTTGGAGTGACACAGATGGTTTGATAATATTGCTTATATAATAGTTATTTGATATATAATTTATATATCGTTATATGGGCCTGTGGAATATTTTGAAGTGCAAGCGCCGTCAGCGGTGCGCACCCATTGTTGACATAAAGGACGATCGCCCGCTCTCAGCTCTTCGTTTCTGTTTATGTCACCCAATTATATATGCCGTTATCGATGACAGATCCGCAGGATTGTTGCAATCTTGAGGCGTGCCTTGCGGAGATCAAGCAATGGATGTCTCTCAACTTCCTTCGTTTTAACCCAGATAAAACTGAGATGTTGATAATTGGTCCAACTCGTTTTCAACACTTATTCAAGGAAACTGCTATAACTATAGATAACCGTACTATCACTCAGAGCGATACTGTAACTAATCTCGGGGTAATATTTGACCAAACTCTCTCCTTTCAAAAGCACATTAAGAATATAACCTGAATTGCGTTTTTTCACCTTCGTAATATTGCAAAGATTCGTCCGATCCTCTCGACCGGTGATGCGGAAACTATTATACATGCGTTCGTCACGTCGCGCCTGGACTACTGTAATATACTATTCTCTGGTCTTCCTAAGTCCCGCATCAAAAGTCTACAGTTAGTACAAAATGCTGCTGCAAGGCTGCTCTCACGGACAAGAAAATTTGATCACATTACCCCAATATTAGCCAACTTACATTGTCTCCCGGTCCATTTAAGATGTGACTTCAAGGTTCTTCTATTAACCTATAAATCACTGCATGGCTTAGCGCCTTCATATCTCGTCGACCTAGTTGTTCCTTATGTTCCGTCTCGTAACCTTCGTTCGCAAAACGCTACCCTTTTAGCGACACCGAGGGCCAAGAAAATGTCTGCAGGGTCTAGAGCATTTTCTATTCGGGCTCCAGAGCTTTGGAATGCCCTACCAATGGATATTAGGACTGCTACCTCAGTAGAAACATTTAAGACACGTTTAAAGACACATTTCTATGACATGGCCTTGACCTGTAGTGGCCGATTCGGCCGGAGTTTGTTTTCTCTCCCCCCCCCTCCCCGGCCGGGGAGGTGGTTAGGTGGCACCCAAGCTGACAGCGGCTATCTGGATTCTCGTGGGCCAATTCAGGATGGGGGAACTGCAGCTCAACCTCCTCGAAGACACTGCCAGGATAATAGAGGACTCCTCCGGCAGCCCTTCGCTCTGACTTGTACATCCACTTTTTTTTTCATTGATTTTCATATTATGTATTATTTGTGCCCTCTCTGCATCCATTTCAACCTGGTGATCCTGAAAGGGGGATCCTTCCATCTGTGGTCCCTTTTCAAGGTTTCTCATTTTCCCCTGGCAGGGGTTTTTGAGTTTTTCCTTGCCCTTTTGGGAGCTTAAGATCAGGGGGTGCTTTGAGAATAATTGTCAATTTCTGTCTATGTGAAGCCCTTTGAGACTGCTTGTGATTTAGGGCTATACAAATAAACTTGACTTGACTTGAGCATACCTATCGTTTAGCCTGTTGTTGCTCGTTCATGTCTGTTCTTGGTGTTGGATTTTGTCGAATAAATTTCCCCCAAAATGCGACTTATACTCCGGAGCGACTTATATGTTTTTTTTCACGTTATTGTGCATTTTATGGCTAATGCGACCTATATTCCGGAGCGACTTTTAGTCCGAAAAATACAGTACTGTCATAAATATTTAATCTACTTTCGAAATACATTTTTTTAAGTAATTGAATTTCCTTTAATCAATTATAATTGTGACAATTGTTGATTGTGCTCTAAGAAAATTAATGATTCCTGTTTTTAATCTTTTGTAAAATATTGTATCGGCACCTGGAAATGTGTTTTGAAATTAAAATAAAAGTTACACTCGTTGACAGAGAAAGATTAGGGTGGAGAGAAAATGCTGTTCTTTAGGGAGTATTCCCACTGAGAATAATAGGTGCAGCACCAGACGCTTCCCTGGAACGTGACAGTCAGCTTAATTGCAGCTTTTAGGATCATTACTGCTCCCATGTGAATGTCAAAATGGACAAGGCTAGTGGGCCTTTGACAAACAGGCAACCACCTCCCACCACCCTGCAGTCACAAGGAGCAGACCCATAACCAAGAGAAAAATACAGGCCTTGTTTTCTGTCTTATTTTCTTCAATCCACAAAGAGGCGAATACAACAGTCTTCTTTTCAATTTTCTTTCTGGATCAAAGAAATAAAGCCATTCTGCAAAATGTCCCTTCATGCAACTGGTGATTATGAAACTTTATTGTGACATGAATAACAAAAAATGATGTCAAAATTCCAGAAATCCTCATGCAAGAAAACTAAAAATGAAACAATTCACTGAGCTTGAATAGATCCGGGTTGCACTACATTTAGTAAATTTAGTAAAAGGGTTTGTTGAGAAAAATAGATGCATTTCAGATACACTCATGAAAAAAGATGACTGCTCTGTAGAGCTCTCAGCCGTCTTTCTCTTCTACCTCCAACCTTTGTGACTCTAGTTGTCATGGCTGCGAATGCCTCATGACAGATTTGCTAGTTAAGGAGCCCATTCATCATCTGAGAGCAGAGGCTTGCATCCAACTCAAGAGCTCGAGAAAAGTGGCTCGTCAAGAGCCTTGGCCTCATCCCTACAATCATCAAATGAGGTCTTCCATTGAGCATCATTGCTGACAGTGTGGAATACAATGTAAAGTACTCTTTTTCTAAAAGCCCTGTCAAAAGTCTTTAGTTGCAGTCCTGCTGTCATTGATGCCCATCCTTCAACTTTTTTTGACAACACGTCTTCATTTTGCCCAAAATAGCCTCACAACTAACTGTCTGTTATAGTTTCATTTGTTAGTCAGAGAGGATGACTTGCTAAATTCAATTTGTCTTGATTCCTTCACTCTAATTTTCTTTGAAAGGAATTGCAATTCCCCACAAGAAACCAACACTCATTTTAATGTAGCTGTTTTACGATGCCATATAGCACACTTTAAACATTCCAAACCAAATAAATAATGTGCAAAAAAATGCAAATTGACCAAATGACATTGTTATGACATATTAAGATGTGTGAATAACAGATGTTAGTTCCTTTTCATTGTGAGAACCCATTGAGTCACAGATAAAAAGACACTAACAATGCAATGGCCATCATCATTCTGTGATATGTGTATCAGGTAAGAGCCTTTTCAACGATTTTCTAGTCAAGCTTGTTTTGGTTTCCAGTGTTTGTGCTGGTGACCCTTGGCACACAAACCCCTCCTTTCGAAACAAGGAAGGTCAAATCTCTCAGGTGTTGTGCTTGTCAAAGTGTTTCAAAGCCAAGTGTGTTATTCTAGTCACCTGAAGAGAGGCTGCACTCGCCGCAAAGTATGGAGGTTAGAAGCCAACACATCAGAGTGTTTTAGACCAAACCTGCAGTGTTTTGTACTGTTGCAGCACTGCCTTGTTTTGCACATTCATTGGAAATGAGTTGTGAATTGAAGCAGCATTTGTTGAATAAAACTGAAGCCTCTGCCATATGATCTATCACCACAATCCTAATAGGACATACGTACGTATTTCTTTCACCCTGTTGCCACCTTGCTGCCTGCCATAAGGCTATCAAGCAATATAGTTCAGTTCTACTTACCAGTGTATTGTTTGGAAATGTGTAACATAATTGGGTTGAGTTTGTTCCAATGGTAGTGGTTGGTTGGCGATAACTGCTTCAGCTACATAAATACCGTAATTTTCGGACTATAAGTCACGGTTTTTTTTCATAGTTTGGGTGGGGGGGGAGACTTATAATAAGGAGCGACTTATATGTTTTTTTTCAAATATTTTCCCCCCAAAAAAAAAGTGAAACCGCGATAAACAAACCGTGATGTAGCATGGGATTACTGTAATTTGAATTTCAAGTGACGTCAGCAGAGCGACGCAGCGTGGCGCGGCGGTTGTTTACATAAAGGACAAAGATTGATCACGGGATGACGAAGGGCCCCACGTACTACCGGCATCATTAGCGGCTTTGTTTCTAAGTGATACGGCGGACGAAGAGTTTGAAGGATTTAAGGATTTGGACTGACACAGAAGGTTTGAAAAACTATTATGGCTTTTACCCACGCCCGGTCCTACTCTAAGGAGCTCTCTTTCACCTCCGTTGATTGAAGTCGGGGGCCGGCGCTCGGCCGGGTGGCTGTCCAGGGACGGTGGATGGGGCTCGGACATGGCTTTTACGCACGCCCGGTCCTACTCTAGGGAGCTCTCTTCCACTTCCGTGGCTGGAAGTCCACGCCGCCACACGCCTGGAAGTTTGTTTTGTTAAATAAAGAGCCGTTTACCAAACCCACGTCTTTCCTGGTACTTTGTTAAGGCTACAATATAGTTATATACTAGATCTGTGGAATAACGACGAGGCAGACGTCAGGGCTCACGCGCGGCGTTGTTGACAAAGGACGAGGAATTTGATCGATATTGGAATATTTTGAAGTGCAAGCGCCGTCAGCGGCGCGCACACATTGTTGACAAAGTACGATCGATGGATTTAATGAATCAGAGTGACACAGATGGTTTTATAAACATGTTATTTATGTAATAGTTTTTTTTTAAATAACTGAATGTTACGTCAGGGCGGTTCGCAGCTCTTCGTTTGTGTTTATGTCACGTTAGCATACCTATCGTTTAGCCTGTTGTTGCTCGTTCATGACTGTTCTTGGTGTTGGATTTTGTCGAATAAATTGCCCCCCAAAATGCGACTTATACTCCGGAGCGACTTATATATGTTTTTTTTCACTTTTTGGGCATTTTATGGCTGATGCGACTTGTACTCCGAGCGACTTATAGTCGGAAAATTACGGTAGTAGCTTGAACAGACAGAGGGAAATTCAAATAAGCACGTTATGCAGAAAAACTAAAAGTTTTGTATTTCCATTTTCATTATTTGTTATTCATATATAATGTTGCATGGGGTGCCCCAATTGTTCCTTTATATTAAATATATTTTTCATAAAATGATATGACTCAGTATACTAATGTTACTATTAGTGTTTAACATTTGTTTTGTTTCTTGGGCATTAAAGAATTAGGGAGGCGCCTTTGGTAGTGCAACAGTTCACATAGCAAACTATCATTAAAGGTAGAGAGGATCTTATTTAGAATTTATTTTGTAATATTTCTCAAATTTCACCCCACATACCACTGACGGACTGTTAAATAGTCTTGAATTATATATATATATATATATATATATATATATATATATATATATATATATATTATATATATATATATACACAGTGCCTTGCGAAAGTATTCGGCCCCCTTGAACCTTTCAACATTTCGCCACATTTCAGGCTTCAAACATAAAGATATAAAATTTTAATTTTTTGTCAAGAATCAACAACAAGTGGGACACAATCGTGAAGTGGAACGAAATTTATTGGATAATTTAAACTTTTTTAACAAATTAAAAACTGAAAAGTGGGGCGTGCAATATTATCCGACCCCTTTACTTTCAGTGCAGCAAACTCACTCCAGAAGTTCAGTGAGGATCTTTGAATGATCCAATGTTGTCCTAAATGACTGATGATGATAAATAGAATGCACCTGTGTGTAATCAAGTCTCCGTATAAATGCACCTGCTCTTTGATAGTCTCAGGGTTCTGTTTAAAGTGCAGAGAGAACCATGAAGACAAAGGAACACACCAGGCAGGTCCCAGATACTGTTGTGGAGAAGTTTAAAGCCGGATTTGGATACAGAAAGATTTCCCTAGCTTTAAACATCTCAAGGAGCACTGTGCAAGCAATTATATTGAAATGGAAGGAGTATCAGACCACTGCAAATCTACCAAGACCCGGCCGTTCCTCCAAACTTTCATCTCAAACAAGGAGAAGACTGATCAGAGATGCAGCCAAGAGGCCCATGATCACTCTGGATGAACTGCAGATAACTACAGCTGAGGTGGGAGAGTCTGTCCATAGGACAACAATCAGTCGTGCACTGCACAAATCTGGCCTTTATGGAAGAGTGGCAAGAAGAAAGCCATTTCTCAAAGATATCCATAAAAAGTATCATTTAAAGTTTGCCACAAGCCACCTGGGAGACACACCAAACATGTGTAAGAAGGTGCTCTGGTCAGATGAAACCAAAATCGAACTTTTTGGCCACAATGCAAAACGATATGTTTGGCGTAAAAGCAACACAGCTCATCACCCTGAACACACCATTCCCACTGTCAAACATGGTGGTGGCAGCATCATGGTTTGGGCCTGCTTTTCTTCAGCAGGGACAGGGAAGATGGCTAAAATTGATGGGAAGATGGATGGAGCCAAATAGAGGACCACCAATACTGGAGCCCCTCAGGGGTGCGTCCTCTCCCCACTGCTCTTCTCTCTCTACACCAATGATTTCTCCTCAGGTGACTCTCCTGTGAAGCTCCTGAAGTATGCAGACGACACCACTCTCATCGGACTGATCCAGGACGGTGATGAGACTGCGTACAGACAAGAGGTGGAGCGGCTGGTCCACTGGTGCAGCCAAAACCACATGGAGCTGACCCCGCTCAAGACCGTGGAGATGACAGTGGACTTCAGGCGAGACCCTTCACCACTTTTACCCCTCACTATCCGCAGTAATACTATTCTTTCCACAGACACCTTCAAGTTCCTGGGAACCACAATCTCTCGGGACCTGAAATGGACCGGCCACATAGACTCTGTCCGGAAGAAGGCCCAGCAGAGGCTGTACTTCCTGAGACAGCTCAAGAAGTTCAACCTGCCGCGAGAGCTTCTGAAGACCTTCTACACTGCCATCATCCAGTCTGTCCTCTGCACCTCCATCACTGTCTGGTTTGGATCAGCCTCCAAACAAGACAAGCACAGACTGCAACGGACAATCAGGAATGCAGAAAAGATCATTGGAATCAACCTCCCATCTATCCAAGACTTGTACCTGTCCAGGACCAGGAAACGTGCAACGAACATCTCTACAGACCCTTCTCACCCAGGTTGCAGTCTGTTTGAACTACTCCCCACCGGACGGCGTTATAGAGCTCGGTACGCCAAAACCAGCAGACACAGAGACAGCTTCTTCCCCCAGGCTGTTGCTCTGATGAACTCACACCACTCTTAGAGTCTCAGAGTCATTACTGTGCAATAACATCCTGCTCTTCACACCTTTTTTGAATTTGTCTACACTGTTTTTGCCATTTTTCACATGTCCTGAGTGTTGTTAGTCACCTAAATGTTGAACAGAGGGTGTGTTTTACCGAAGTCAAATTCCTTGTTTGGCACGCTCAAACATGGCGAATAAAAAACCTCTTGAATCTTGAATTCTGGAAGAAAACCTGTTGGAGTCTGCAAAAGACCTGAGACTGGGACGGAGATTTATCTTCCAACAGGACAATGATCCAAAACATAAAGCCAAATCTACAATGGAATGGTTCACAAATAGACGTATCCAGGTGTTAGAATGGCCAAGTCAAAGTCCAGACCTGAATCCAATCGAGAATCTGTGGAAAGAGCTGAAGACTGCTGTTCACAAACGCTCTCCATCCAACCTCACTGAGCTCGAGCTGTTTTGCAAGGAAGAATGGGCAGGAATTCCAGTCTCTCGAATTACAAAACTGATAGAGACATACCCCAAGCGACTTGCAGCTGTAATTGCAGCAAAAGGTGGCGCTACAAAGTATTAGCGCAATGGGGCCGAATAATATTGCACGCCCCACTTTTCCGTTTTTTATTTGTTAAAAAAGTTTAAATTATCCAATAAATTTTGTTCCACTTCACGATTGTGTCCCACTTGTTGTTGATTCTTGACAAAAAATTAAACTTTTATATCTTTATGTTTGAAGCCTGAAATGTCGCGAAATGTTGAAAGGTTCAAGGGGGCCGAATACTTTCGCAAGGCACTGTATATATGAAATATTAAACCATAAACCAGCTGCAGGTTGTATAAATAATGAACAGAGGTTGCATTGCTTTGTTTAAAACAACCATTGATCCCGGTGAAGTGTGGTTATTTCTGAAACCTGATCAATGTCTATATTAGGTCTATGTGTAGACCTAATTTAGAAGTCTATATTAGGTGGACACATAGATCTAATTTAGACGTCTATTTTAGGTCTACAGAATAACCTAAAATAGACATCTATTTTAGGTCTACACATAGACCTAAAATAGATGACAAAATTGAATCCATCAAATATATTAAACCCAGAACCATTCTGAAAGTTGAATTGAATTAAACTCATTCGTTTCAAACAGGCAAACTACACATAACCAATCAAATGAAGACAAATACACTCAAAAGCACAAGCAAGGTGAAAGTCATTCAAACTATGACTGTACAAACAACAGATACAAACAGAAATAAATCCACTGCATAAAATAGGCAGAGCCTACCTGATTGAAAAGGAATGGGAAGTTGTATAAATTTATACAATATTAATATTGTACAGAAGTTGTGATGCTCTGTTTTAAATAACCATTGATCCGTGTGAAGTGTGGTTATTTCGGTAACCTGATATTAGGGCTATGGAATAACCTAAAATAGACGACAAAATTAAATCCATCAAATATGATCATATTTCAAAATATAAAACTGAACCAGCTGTAAATTGTATAAATAATGTACAGAATTTTAAACAACTATTATTAATTTTAACCATATGTCTACTTGTAGATTGTCTGACCATGTGGGGGATTGAATTAAATACATTAGATAGTGTACGCCCAAAAAATAGCTCATCAAGTGGATCAGAGTAAAATGAAATATCAACTTGAACGAAGGGCGGTTGGGGACATATTTTACCTCCCCCACTAGGGGGCAGAAACTCAAGTTTTGGCTTAAAAGTAATCGCTTTTATTTCCGGTTCCGGTTCGTCTGGTAATAAAATCCAGGAAAAAGTGCTGAGAGTTGCGAGAGTCGACGTTGCTCCAGAAAAAGAACAATCCATCTTACTTTTCTGTAAGACAAAGAAGGGCTGCATTTAGGTATGTAATAATTTTGAACAGAGCATGCTCTGTATGTTTCAAGAATGTTGTTGCGAGTGGTTTGTTTGTATGTTTGTTGGGGGGTGGTTGGGTAAAGTTAACATCCTCTACTTTTTAAACGTGGTTAAAACTTATTCATGTTACGTTTTTAATGTAAGGCATTTTATGTTGCTTGAAATGTATGAAGTGACCCATATAAACAATTTTTGCGACTAGTTGGAGTGAGCATGTTGTTTTATCATTTGCAGGGTATGGATCACAAATTTGAGATTTTCTGATGGCATGGCAAAGATGTAATTTCCCTTTTTTATCCATGTAGTGATTTGTGACTCCAGATTTAGCTCAAGGAGTGGCACGTGAAAAGGTTGGTTTTTATCTTCTGATGTCATTAAAATGTGCACGTAACTTTGTTTTGCACTCAAGAGGGCTTGGAACTGCAAGGCAAATCACTTCAAAAGTTAAAATTGTGTTGTGTCATGTGATTAACAGCGGTTAATGGGTGATTTGTCAAATCAGACATGTTCTTTTTCCCTTTACCTCTTTTTCAGACTCCAAGCCTGGAGAAAAGAGGAGCATCTGTATTAAAAACTGAACGGACTCCACAAGGTACAGATTGATTTTTGAGTAATTCTTAATTGTAGAAGTAATCACAATTGTCTTGCATTATCTTTGGAAATTGATCTGTTATTGGTGGTTTGAATATACTTATGTATACTTAGCTACCATCGAGCATATGCAAAAAGTGTAATTGCAATCTTAAAAATGGAACTTGCATTCATGACATGTCATTGCCTTGACTTTCAAATGTCAAGTGCAAAATAAAACCCAGGAGGTTTACCCTGTACATTTTCAACATTTGGATAACAACTTGTAGAACAAGCAATTTTATCGGTACTATTTTAAAATAACGTAACTGGATATGTACAACAGCCAAATTAAATTGCACCACATGCAAAGGCACAGACAGAATGCCATAATTTTTTTTTTCAAACAGGGCGAAGTTTATCATTGGAAAATGGTTCATCTGAATCTTGCAGCTAGCACTTTCTTCATTCTTTAACAGCTAAGAAGTGAGTGTGAAACGCCCATCACAGGGAAAAGTAAGAGGGGTTTTTCTTGGTAGGCATTAGTCATTTAAAAAGAGGTCATAGCTGCAGTAATTTAAGTGAGTATTTTATTTCTATTTCTAGTCAAGTCAAGTTTATTTGTATAGCCCTAAATCACAAGCAGTCTCAAAGGGCTTCACATAGACAAAAATTGACAATTATTCTCAAAGCATCCCCTGATCTTAAGCTCCCAAAAGGGCAAGGAAAAACTAAAAAAAAAACTGCCAGGGGAAAATGAAAAACCTTGAGAAGGGACCACAGATGGAAGGATCCCCCTTTCAGGATCATCAGGTTGAAATGGATGCAGAGAGGGCACAATAATACATAATATGAAAATCAATGAAAAAAAGTGGATGTCCAAGTCAGAGCGAAGGGCTGCCGGAGGAGCCCTCAATTGTCCTGGCAGTGTCTTCGAGGAGGTTGAGCTGCAGTTCCCCCATCCTGAATTGGCCCACGAGAATCCAGATAGCCGCTGTCAGCTTGGGGGCCACCTCACCACCTCCCCGGCCGGGGAGAGGGGGGGGAGAAAACAAACTCCAGCCGAATCGGCCACTACAGGTTAGTTAAAGGCCATATCATAGAAATGTGTCTTTAAACGTGTCTTAAATGTTTCTACTGAGGTAGCAGTTCTAATATCCATTGGTAGGGCATTCCAAAGCTCTGGAGCCCGAATAGAAAATGCTCTAGACCCTGCAGACATTTTCTTGGCCCTCGGTGTCGCTAAAAGAGTAGCGTTTTGCGAACGAAGGTTACGAGACGGAACATAAGGAACAACTAGGTCGACGAGATATGAAGGCGCTAAGCCATGCAGTGATTTATAGGTTAATAGAAGAACCTTGAAGTCACATCTTAAATGGACCGGGAGCCAATGTAAGTTGGCTAATATTGGGGTAATGTGATCAGATTTTCTTGCCCGTGAGAGCAGCCTTGCAGCAGCATTTTGTACTAACTGTAGACTTTTGATGCGGGACTTGGGAAGACCAGAGAATAATACATTACAGTAGTCCAGGCGCGATGTGACGAACGCATGTATAATAGTTTCCGCATCACCGGTCGAGAGGATCGGACGAATCTTTGCAATATTACGAAGGTGAAAAAACGCAATTCTGGTTATATTCTTAATGTGCTTTCGAAAGGAGAGCGTTTGGTCAAATATTACCCCGAGATTAGTTACAGTATCGCTCTGAGTGATAGTACGGTTATTTATAGTTATAGTGCAGGGGTGTCCAAACTGCGGCCCGCGGTCCAGTTTTTATTGGCCCGCAGCAAAGAAGAAGTTCTGGGCAGGCTAACGAGTTAGCGGAAAGATGCTAATTCGCGATCGTGCTAACACGCGCAAACGGACCTCTAAAGGAAATTAAACGAACATTTGGGGCAATACTACATTGTCCTAAAGGTTAGACACATGTGATCATTCATTTCTCTTGTTAGGAGACACACTTACATCGCCAATGACTCCTGTACCACTGTAACCGACATATGTACAAGAACGTAAAAAAGGAAGTGGTATCGCCTGAAAACGGCCTTCAAAATAAATCACCCTACCGCAAATCAAAGCATGGCTGAATAACATAAATAACATGGAGAATTCTTAACACAAACTGTAAATATGTTTTTAGAACAACTTTTATTATTATAAAATTTTTTATAACAAGGTAGAAGTGTACATACTGTAAATATGTTCTTAGAACTCTTATTATTATAACAATTTTCTATAACAAGGTACAACACTGTAAATATGTTTTTAGAACTATTATTATTATAATAACTTTAAAAAAAAAAAAGAAGGTACAAGTGTACGCACTGCAATTGTGTGGGCACTCCTTGCCTTCTGCTGGCGTGTGGGCAAGTTTTGTGCCATAATTCCTCAATTTAGAAGTTTTATTTTGACTTTTAATTCTTTTTTTCAATTTGGGAAAAAAATCCGCGATGTAGTGAAACTGCGATAAACAAACCGTAATGTAGCGAGGGATTACTGTACATCACTGAAAATCAAGGCAATTGTGTTTGTCTAATTTGTAAAGAGACGGTTGCCTTGTTTAAGGATTTCAACTTAAAGAGACACTATCAGACTAAACATGCGAACACAAACGACCAGCTAACAGGGAGTGACTGCGCTGATAAAGTGAAGCAGCTCCAAGCTGAACTGGCATCACAACAGCGATTCTTCACACGGGACTGTGAGTCAAAAATAAATATTACTAAAGCAAGCTACGAAGTGGCCATGTTAAGACTGTTGATGTTATGGACCTCTAGACCTGACACAAACTATTATTTTCTGAAAGATAATGTAAATGACAAGAGCAAAATTCACTAGTTTTAAGTTTTAATAATAACAGACAACTTTGCATTACTTATAACTCCCGTTTAAAATGTTCATGAGGCAAAAGTAATTTTAAACTCATGTAAATTTAAGGTATTTCATACAGTTTGTTCAATGTTATCTGACTCTTCAGATATGAATGAAAGGCAGAATTTGTGTTTTTAGAGTTGTTCACATCTGCCTGAGTGACTCATATTTGGTTATTTTGTCATTTGAAAAATAAAGACAATTGTGACAATGAAATTTGTTTTATAACAGTGTGTATTTGCATGACATTTTTGTAGTTAAAAAATGTCCGAAAAAACTATTGGCCCCCGGGCCCCTTCACTTTATCAAATCTGGCCTTCCTTGCAAAAAGTTTGGACACCCCTGTTATAGTGGTTTCCTTAAATAAGTGTTGATAACGAGTTGGACCAATTATCAACATCTCAGTTTTATCTGGGTTAAGACGAAGGAAGTTGAGAGACATCCATTGCTTGATCTCCACAAGGCACACCTCAAGATTGCAACAATCCCGCGGATCTGTCATCGATAACGGCATATATAATTGGGTGTCATCTGCGTAGCATTGAAAACTAATATTATATTTACGTATTATGTCCCCAAGCGGAATCATATAAATATTAAATAGAATTGGTCCGAGTACCGATCCCTGTGGGACACCACACGTAACATTATAGAGCTCCGAGGACGTATTGCCATGGACCACTCGATGCGTCCTGTCTGATAGATAGGAATGGAACCAGCCTAGTGCTGACCCTGAAATACCAACACAACTTTTAAGACGCCCTAATAAAATATCGAAGTCTACAGTGTCGAAGGCAGCACTAAGATTGAGTAGTAACAGTACAGATGAAGTGTTTGAATCCATAGCTATGAGGAGATCGTTAGTCACTTTAGCAAGTGCTGTCTCAGTGGAATGATTAGCTCTAAAACCAGACTGAAAAGAGTCATATCGATTATTGGCGACCATGTAATCAATAAGCTGCTGCGCTACTACTTTTTCAAGAAGTTTTGCTATGAATGGGAGGTTTGAAACTGGCCTATAATTACTGAGACAGTCCGGGTCAAGATTTGGTCGCTTAAGTAACGGTTTAATGATAGCGGTTTTAAAGGCTGTTGGCACTATCCGAGAGGAGACAGACAGATTGATTATATTTAAGACGGCCGGTCCTAAAATTTGAAATAATTCTTTAAGTAGTTTGGCTGGAAGAGGGTCGAGTAAACATGTTGTTTGTTTAGCCGCACTAACCAATTGTGTAAGCCTTTCAAGGGACACGCTTTTAAAATTTGAGAGGGTTATTGCATGATCATCAGCGCTGGTAGACGGCGGTCTCGACTGAGCGATTGGAATGGTATTCTTGATCACGTCCCTAATGGATTCAATCTTTTGAGCAAAAAATTTCATGAACTCGTCAGCTGAGTGGAAGGAACTATCGGGGGTCGGCTGGCGTAGAGTCAGCTTTGCCACTGTATCAAATAGGTGTTTAGGATTGTTTTTATTGAGATTAATAACTTGCGAAAAATACCGAGTTTTTGCTAAGATAAGCGCATCTTTATATTTCAGGAGGCTATCCTGCCATGCCTGATGGAAAACCTCAAGTTTGGTTAAATTTCTCTACATTCTCATAGTTTCTGAAGGTCATCATGGAGCCCCTTCTGGCAATCCATGGGCTGAAGAGCCTCAACTCTCATTCATAATGTGACGCGGAGAGTGGACGGTTGCCCATAATTGATCTGGAGACCTTTGACTTGATGTTCAAGGAAATAAATGACAAACAGGATGCAAGAATGAAAGAATTATTAAGCTTGGAATTGGTTAGTCAAGATTTTGGATGTTGTGATCCCCCCTTCACTCTTACAAATGGAACCTGTAGGGTTCCGTTTGGTTTAATTGCTGTACTGTCAAAGTTACTGACTTTTCAGTAACTTTTTTGCTTGATTTACAAGAAAAAAAGTCCTCAATTCAATTTTGTCTACTCTTAATTCCACTCTTCTGAGACACTGTTCATAATGCCTTGTATACAGATTGCAAAGCAGTCTTGTGTTGGGAGGGGCTGATTTGAAGACCTGCATGTTTCCAAGAACATGGACAGGTATTATTAGTTTGACACATGTACTGTAGATTAGAAAAGACAACAGTGAAGGCTTACAATGTGGTGGCTGCTCTCAATGTTGACATTTTTTTTCTGTTGTAGATTTTATACAAATGACAATATGCGTGGTGGTGAAACTTATGCAAAGAGGGCGCACAAGAAAACTGCTCTGATAGCGCTGGTAAATGAAAAAAACTTGTCTGCTCGTTCCTGTGCGATTGCTTTATGTTCGAAATGTGCGACTGACATGACACACATCAAGGAAAAACTATTTTACAGGTATTTTTTTTTTCCATATTCATATTTCTTTTACAGAGTAATCCCAAGGTCTACAATGGGTGATGCCTGATGTCCATCGAGTTCATCTTTGTAGAAGCTGTTGGCGACACGCACAGAGGCCAAGGATGATGAAACAAGGACCGCAATGCCTTTAAAATTAAAACAGGCTCCAGGCTATCAAAACCCCACAAGAGAGTGATGTTTATATTGTTTCCCCCTTGTGTTTCGCCGAGCTGGTTGTTTTGTTTAGTTGATATGTCCTACATAAAATATGCATACAGTATATATTGTAACTTTGTAGTTTTGTTCTATTAAAATGGCCCCCGTTTTTTAATGTTGTATGTATATTTTTACATTTTTAAACATGATTTAAAAACATTGCACATTTATATTTGTGATGGTTGGATAATGTTTGAAAAAATGTTTTTATTTAGGTTCAATTATCGTTTTGGTTAATTTTAACATCAAAAGGTTGTTGCGTGTTGTGCGAGATGTCCGATGTTGAGCCAGGAATAACAAAGACGTGGAGTATAGAGTTGGTTCTTTATTAGCAAGATCTTGGGTTGTTTAATGGCGGCCAATGCACGAGGCACGGCAGCAGATGAAACAACAGCTTCCTTCTCCAGGTCAGCTTCTTTTATACTGCCCGTAAAGGCGGGAACTTGTCACATGACCGTTTGGTACCTGAGTGCGGGGGGGCGTCACCCCCTTGTGTGTGTGCGCGTGTTCCTATGTGTGTGTGTCCATACCGTTATGTGTGTTGTATTCATGTTCTGCTTGAGCATTTATGTTTATATAAACCAAGGAAAATAATTGCATAATGTGAACATTAAATTGTCTAACCTAACAGAACATGTACACATTGCTGTTGCTCTCTCTTCAATGTGTATTTATATCTGCAGCTAACATAAGTATGACTGTTACTGAAACCTATTTTTATATTTAAAAATGTAAATTTTCACACCCTGGACCATCACTAATCAAATGCATTTTTACAACATCCTGGAACTACACAAAGGTAAGGATTACAGGTTAAATCTATTGAAGAGAACCTCAATGTTGAATAGACGTCTAGGTATTCAAATGATCACTAGCTATTAGCGCGATTAGCGCTAATCGTGCTAATAGCTATTAGACATCATTCGAACGTCTACTGATAAACGTCTAAAAAAACTTTCACATATAAAAGTCTAATAGACGTCTAATAAACTTCTATCCCGTAGACGTCTAAAAAACCTTCACATATATACGTCTAATAGACGTCTAATACAGGGGTCCCCAACCCCCGATTCGTCTGACGACATCGCTTCCACTTCTGTATCCGCCATTATGCTTACATGGGCTAAGTAACTCGACAACGCTCGGCCTCCTATAATCTACGTCACAGTCACTTCGGCAATTTCTGGGATGAACTTCAACGATCACATACAAACCGTTGATTTTTCATCGATTACTCCTCATTTCGCAATTGTATTCAAAAATTCACAACAGTTTCCAAAAATACAAGTCCATCTTTATCAAATACATTTTGGAACCCCGTAGTGTCTTTACATGCCATTTAAAGGCATTAAGGTCACTTGGTACCGGGCCGCCAAGCCGCACAGGAAAAAAATATATATATTTTTTTTATCAACGATCAATTCATTGTGGTCAAGACTAGTGTTGGCTCGTGAGTGAACGATTCGTTCAAAAAGGACGGATCTCTTCAGTGAACGAGAGTGAACGAATCACTTCCTAAAGTGATTCGTTCTTTTTTTCCTTTCATATATGTATAACTTCAACCAGTAGTTGTCAGTAATGCCCATTGAAGCCAGTGCTACCTCGCCGTAAAACAAAACGAAGAAGAAAATTATGTAACTTCCCGTTCACGAACGAATCGTGAATTGCATTTCTGAGTGAATCACTCACTGAGTGAATCACTCACTGAGTGAATCACTCACTGAGTGAATCACTCACTGAGTGATTCGCATTTCCAGTTCACCGCGAGAACGGATCAGTGAGGGAACGAATCCTGGCTTTCCCGTTCGCGAACGAGTCAATGAGTGAAATGCCTTCTTGTGCATCAACGGATCAGTCAGTGAATATGTTGCGTCTCCTGGCGTGAACTATGGAAGCCAGAATGTAGATTTACGATTTACTTATAGTAGGTTTTAAATAACGTGTATGCATATATATGCCTAAATATTGTTATCCAATATATCGACTTATTATTATTATTATTATTATTATAAACATTTATGTTATAACTTGTCTGGTGTTCTATTCCTTGTTTTTATATTCGCCATTCAAAACATAAAAATCAAACATTTGGTTAACTGCTTTATATGACAATATGTATGTGTTTTACGTTGTTATATGAGATGGTGTAGGCGGCTCGGTGGGGCACTGGGTAGCACGTCCGCCTCACAGTTAGGAGGGTGCGTGTTCGATTCCACCTCCGGCCCTCCCTGTGTGGAGTTTGCATGTTCTCCCCGGTCCCGCGTGGGTTTTCTCCGGACACTCCGGTTTCCTCCCACATCCCAAAAACATGCTTGGTAGGCTGATTGAGCGTTCCAAATTGTCCCTAGGTGCGAGTGCGAATGGTTGTTTGTCTCTGTGTGCCCTGCGATTGGCTGGCAACCGGTTCAGGGTATCCCCCGCCTACTGCCCGATGACGCAGGGATGGGCTCCAGCACACCCGCGACCCCCGTGGGGACGAAGCGGTACAGAAAATGGATGGATGAGATGGTGTCCCCAAAATTAACAAATGTCGGCATAACGTTTTTTTTTTTCAACCTTTTATTCAAACACAAACAAACACATTCGGTATAATAACACCATCAACTTCTAGCCAACAAATACAAAATTAAAATATCAATGTCGGCATAACGTGTGTCGGCTGGCAATAGCATTGCAGCAATGCTGTCTGTCACTCACTCACTCACTCACTCACTCACTCACTCACTCGTGAAGACCAATCAGCAGCGCCAGCGAGCGTGAGATGGAGGAGGGACTTTACGAGTCAGTGACGTAACTTCCCGTTCACGAACGAGTCGTCAATTTATTATTATTATTTTTAATAAACATTTATGTTAAAACGTATCTAGTTTTTTATTCCTTGTTTTTATACTCTCCTATTAAAACATAAAAATTAGACATTTGGTTAACAGCTTTATATGACAATATGTATGTATATGTGTTTTACGTTGTTATATGATTTGGTGCCCCCCAAAATAACAAATGTCAGCATAACGGGGTTTTTTCAGCTTTTTATTAAAACACAAACACATTCGGTATAATAACACCATCAACTACAAGCCAACAAATACAAAATTAAAACATCAATGTCGGCATAACGTGTCGGCAGTAAATGGTTTTAGCAGCAATGCTGTCTGTCACTCACTCGTGCAGACCAATCAGCAGCGCCAGCGAGCGTGAGATGGAGGAGGGACTTTACGAGTCAGTGACGTAACTTCCCGTTCACGAACGAGTCGTGAATTGCATTTCCCGTTCACCAACGAACGAATCTGTGAGTGAACGAATCACTCAGTGAGTGAATCACTCAGTGAGTGAATCACTCACAACATTGTCCGCAAGCTCACTGGCACAACATGGGGTGCTAATCCACAGACTCTCAAGACAACTGCACTTGCTCTCTGCTACTCAGCTGCGGAGTATGCTTGCCCGGTATGGGAGCGAGTTGCCCATGCCAAGAAGCTGGACCCCGCCCTAAATGCTACCTGCCGTCTTATCACTGGCTGTCTAAAACCAACGCCTCCAGAGCACCTGTACATCCTGGCAGGAATAGCCCCACCAGAGATACGAAGACAAGCAGCAAGCAAGGAAGAGTGACAACAACAGTCCACTGACCAAAGACATCCTCTCTTCGGCCATGTACCAGCCAAAAGCCGCCTTAAGTCCAGGAAAAGTTTTCTGAAAAGTGCCCCACCCCTCGGAACACCGAGCATAGGCAGTGAAAGAGTCACTCGGTGGGAAGAAAGACTTGACAATCTTCCACCAGAAACTACAATGGAGCTTAAGGCAAGCGAGGCACTGCCCCCAGGAGCAGACACCAACCATGCAACGTGGAAATGCCTAAATAGACTAAGATCTGGTGTTGGACGTGCAAAAGTCACTCTCGCCAAATGGGGACATCTGGATGATCGGAACGCTGAGTGTGACTGTGGCACTGAACCACAGACCATGCAACACCTCCTCATATGCCCCCTGCTGGAACATCCCTACACAGCACCGGACTTAGCAGAGTTTAATGAGAAGGGACAGAAATGTGTTCAGCTGTGGCTGAACCACATCTAGCCAAGCCTGTAACTAACTGCCTTGTAGCCACGATAAGAAGAAGACTCACTGAGTGATTCGCATTTCCAGTTCACCGCGAGAATGGATCAGTGAGGGAACGAATCCTGGCTTTCCCGTTCGCGAACGAGTCAATGAGTGAACTGCCTTCCTGTGCATTAACGGATCAGTCAGTGAATATGTTGCGTCTCTTGGCGTGAACTATGTAAACCAGAATGTAGATTTACGATTTACTTATAGTGGGTTTTAAATAACATGTATGCATATATATGCCTAAATATTGTTATCCAATATATCGACTGCAGTTTCACATTAGATTGCTGGTTTGAGATGTACTTTAATTCTTATTTGTATTATTATTATTATTATTTTAATAAACATTTAAGTTATAACTTGTCTGGTGTTTTATTCCTTGTTTTTATATTCGCCAATCAAAACATAGAAATCAGACATTTGGTTAACTGCTTTTTATATGACAATATGTATATGTGTTTTACGTTGTTATATGAGTTGGTGTCCCCAAAATTAGCAAATGTCAGCATAACGGGTTTTTTTTTCAACCTTTTATTCAAACACAAACACATTCGATATATAATCAACTACAAGCCAATGTGTGTCAGTGTGTGTGTGTGTGTGGGGGGGGGGGTTAGGTTTAGGGGGGGATTCATTGAACGATTCGTTTGAACGAATCTTTTGAGTAAACTGATTCTAAAGATTCAGTTCACCTAAAAGAACTGGAATGCACATCACTAGTCAAGACGCTCGTCCTGGTCACGTGACATGTTTTCCCAGTCGAGCCCGCAAAGCTAGCAAAAATGAGTAAGAATTTATTTTGAAAAATATAAAAAAATTGGCAATTCTCTCCCAATTACATCCGTCGCTGTGTCTCTTGACACAAGACGCTCGTCTCGGTCACGTGACATGTCACCCCAGTCGAGCAAAGATGAGCAAGAAACAGAGAAGTTTGGAAAACTTCTTTGGAAAGGGAAAAAAGCCCAATGAGGAGACTGAAGAAGAAGAGACTACCACTTCTAAGAAAAGGAAAGCTGCATTTAAAAGAAAATTTCTGGAGTCCTACTTAAAATATCGATTTATCACCACAGGTGACTCTGACGCGCCAAGCGCACTCGGCACATGTGGCGACAGGCTAGCTAACGAGGCAATGAAGCCTTCAAAACTGCTTCGGCACATGGAGACCAAGCATCCTACATTAAAAGACAAACCTTAACCACTTCGGGTGTCATTGTTTCCGATAAGGCCTCGATGGGACCGGCTCGTTTCTGAGAAACAAGCTCGGTGCTCCCAATAATTCAATGTAATGGTGAGTTTCATTTCTATGTGGTTTATATTTGTTTTTATGCCAGTCGTATCATTTTATTTCATCGTATTTATATATTTATTATACATGTATTATTTATTTATATAAATGTATTATTTATTTATATAAAGGCCAGTCCGCAAAAATATATAAAATATATATCTCATTTTTGCTTGCCTCGCGGGCTCGACTGGGGTGACATGTCACGTGACCGAGACGAGCGTCTTGTGTCAAGAGACACAGCGACGAATGTAATTGGGAGAGAATGGAGGATATGCACTGACGTCACAGATTGGGGCGGCCATTATTGTTTGGGTGGCAAAAAGCCTCATTCGCTGCCACTAGACTCGTGAGGATGGCGGCCTGGGTGGGTGTCGTGAGTGATTATTTCATCCAGTTGGACCAAGAGATACATTGAAAAGTTGAAAAAATATATTGATCCGCTGTGGAAACCAAGTAAGAACACCACCAGCTCAAGCGTAGCAGGAGCTGGGATAGCAAGCGTTTGGTCCTCTGATAAGGCGACTTTTCCGCCAGTAACATATCCAGACATGTACAACTATTTGATAGATTGTTCAAGTCCATATACTTAGACTTAGACTTAGAGACTTAGACAGAACTTTATTGTCATTTTGTCAACACTAGGTGTGTACAAAACGAAATTTCGTTGCATACGGCTTTCAGCAATGTAGAGGTATTTCGGCTGGTTAAAAAGAAAAGTGACCTTCTATATAAAAATATGAAATAAGATAATTATAAAGTACAAATATACCAAGGAAGACTTCAGAGCCTACAAGAGTTTGCAACGATATCGCTACCTGACTGCTGGTTATGTCCATTCCGTTGAGTCACAGCCAGTGGAGCAAAACGGGGAAGATGCCAGCCATGGCAGCACATAACAGTAATAACATATTATAATTGTAGATATGTGAACAATCTAATTATTAGAAACTAGAAATTGGACAAACATACTGTAATGAAGCTGTGTAATTATGCATTCCTTCGGTCATGGCCGAGTAGCAGCAAGAAAAAGGGAATATCCGAGCAATAATAATAAACTTTATTACAGGCTCTTGGCCCACAGGGTAAAAAACAAACATCACATACATTAAAATAAATGTACATTTCAAATGTTATGAGAGGCACTCATGCCAGCGTCCTCTGATGGTGGACGTGTACCTTATAGCACTACATCCAGTATACCTCACAGATGAATGTTGACGTCAATAAAACAAAATTACGTACTTCCCACAAAGTGATCTGAGCAGAATGGATAGTTGCCTTCCAAAGCTTGGAGCTGTTGCGGCCATGTTCCGCCCTACGAAGCACCGCCACTCAGCTATCGTTTCTGGTCTGGTCTCCAGGGAACCGATATAACTTCTTGGTATCGCTTTTTTGGAAGCAATAGGCACACCCTATGGCACAACAACTCTTCACCATGGTTTAAGTTGCCTACGTAACAACTCTGCTACGATCTGCAACCGATAAAATGCTAAAAAATGCTCCAGTACCAGCCTTGGCCCTATTAGCATCCGCCGCTTTTTGCCACCCAAACAAACCGTCGGCCGGTCTGTGACGTCACGTGCATATCCTCCATTGCAATTTTTTTTATATTTTTCAAAATAAATTCTTACTCATTTTTGCTAGCTTCATGGGCTCGACCGGGGAAACATGTCACGTGACCGGGACGAACGTCTTGACCAGAATTAATTGATCGTCGCTAAAAAAAATATATATCTATTTTTTTCCCTGTGCGGCTTGGCGGCCCGGTACCAAGTGACCCACGGACCAGTACCGGTCCGCAGACCGGGGTTTGGGGACCCCTGGTCTATAGTATAGACGTCTATTAGACGTCTATGCTATAGACGTCTATAGCATAGACGTCTATGGCAGGGGTGTCCAAACTACGGCCCGCGGGCCAACTGCGGCCCGCGGTCCAGTTTTTATTGGCCCGCAGCAAAGAAGAAGTACTGGGCAGGCTAACGAGTTAGCGGAAATATGCTAATTCGCGATCGTGCTAACACGCGCAAACGGACCTCTAAAGGAAATTAAACGAACATTTGGAGCAATACTACATTGTCCTAAAGGTTAGTTTGTAAAGAGACGGTTGCCTTGTTTAAGGATTTCAACTTAAAGGGACACTATCAGACTAAACATGCGAACACAAACGACCAGCTAACGGAGTGACCGTGCTGATAAAGTGAAGCAGCTCCAAGCTGAACTGGCATCACAACAGCGATTCTTCACACGGGACTGTGAGTCAAAAATAAATATTACTAAAGCAAGCTACGAAGTGGCCATGTTAAGACTGTTGATGTTATGGACCTGTAGACCTGACACAAACTATTATTTTCTGAAAGATAATGTAAATGACAAGAGCAAAATTCACTAGTTTTAAGTTTTAATAATAACAGACAACTTTGCATTATTTATAACTCCCGTTTAAAATGTTCATGAGGCAAAAGTAATTTTAAACTCATGTAAATTTAAGGTATTTCATACAGTTTGTTCAATGTTATCTGACTCTTCAGATATGAATGAAAGGCAGAATTTGTGTGTTTAGAGTTGTTCACATCTGCCTGAGTGACTCATATTTGGTTATTTTGTCATTTGAAAAATAAAGACAATTGTGACAATGAAATTTGTTTTATAACAGTGTGTATTTGCATGACATTTTTGTAGTTAAAAAATGTCCGAAAAAACGATTGGCCCCCGGGCCCCTTCACTTTATCAAATCTGGCCCTCCTTGCAAAAAGTTTGGACACCCCTGGTCTATGGCATAGACGTCTATGTTTATTACACTTTTAGACCATTTTTAGACGTGTTTTAGCCGAGACGTCTGGCTAGCATATAGACGTCTAATAAACGTATATTAGACGCAAAATGCTCGCAGGGAGCATATCCATGCTCACGGTCACTGCGCTAAATACCGCGCATGCGCGTAATGTGATTAAACCTGCATATTTTGGACAATCTGTAGCATGACACGTAGCATTCCCTGCTTGAATTTTGAGTGAAAATAGCTGATGAACGTTGTGATGATGAAGGTTCTTTCAAAAGCCTGTTTTTGACGTCTCTGAGAAGACAACTTCAAACATGGCACTTGTGCACGTGAGTGTGGAGGCGTTTCCTAAGAACGGGAAAGGGTGGGGAAGAGGAATATGCGCATGCGCAGTATTCAAAAACAGACAAAACATCAACCAATTATTGTCGGCGTGAATAATGGCAACATTGGTCAGTTAACTTGTCAATCAATCTCTTTCCCGGGTTTTATTTCCTTGTTTATATCCATGCTCGCTCATGTCACTGCGCTAAGTACTTCGCATGGGCGCAACGTGATTAAAACTCCGCAAATTTTGGACACTCTGGCTTTGTTGTAGCGTTCCCTGCTTGACTTCTGAGTGAAAATGGCTGACGAACGTCGTGATGATGAAGGTTCTTGCAAAAGCCTGTTTTTGACGTCTTTGTAAAACAACTTCAAATATGGCGCTCGTGCATGCGAGTGTGGAGGCGTTTCCTAGAAACAACAGGGAAGGGTGGGGAAGAGCAACCTGCGCATGCGCAGTAGTCACAAACGAACAAATGGGCTCTGCTTTCTGAGCCGTCAGAAAGATCATCTATAATGCCTTTAAAGGGCATGTAAAGACACTATGGGGTCCCAAAATGTATTTGATAAAGATGGACTTGTATTTTTGGAAACTGTTGTGTTTAGGCGGCTCGGTGGCGTACTGGCTAGCACGTCCGTGGGGATACAGCGGTACGGAAAATGGATGGATGGATGGATGTTGTGAATTTTTGAATAAAATTGCGAATTGAGGAGTAATCGATGAGAAATCAACGGTTTGTATGTGATCGTTGAAGTTCATCCCGGAACTTGCCGAAGTGACTGTGACGTAGATTATAGGAGGCCGAGCGTTGCCGAGGTACTTAGCCCATGTAAGCACAATGGCGGATACAGAAGTAGAAGCGATGTCGTCTGACGAATCTCCCTCAGATGATTATTCACGTTCTGACGAAAATGAAGAAGAGTATGATTTCTTTCTTGGGGTACAAGGCCACCAATTAGAACCAGTGAGAAGTACTCCAGCGACTGAAGCATCGCAAAACGAAGGCGTGGAAGGTACAGCCGGGAGAAAATCAGTGGCTATACGTACATACTGATATTGTTTTGGGTGTCCAATTTAATAAATTCTAAGAAAGTTGCAAAGAAAATTTCTTTTAATCATATATTCGGCAACATACTTTTTTTTATAGGGTAGAAAACAGTAGGAAAATTTATTTTTAGGACTGGGAAAACCCATGAACGATTATTACTTTGGTGTGCTAATCCTTATTTTCCCTTTGCACACAGTATGTTACTACCGAAGTTACACCTAGTTCTAAGCCCATACTTTTTTATTTTTCAAATAACATAAAGGTAACATTTTCATACCCTAAGAATCTCCCTTTTGGCAATTGCACGACTCTGTCTTGGCACTTTCGTGGGGGGGGGGGGTGAACTTGGGGGGGATCCGTTGTCTCTATTATGCTTATATGTGAAGTATTGGAGACAAAACACCAGGTATTGTATGGATCTTCGCGCTATCAATCGGTAAACAATGGGGGGAGTCCTATCATCTACGTCACGGTACCATGTGATCCAGAATGGCGCGGTTCATGACAGGGGCAGAAAAGATCGAGAAATACACACAAATTGACTGCGTTTGGCTCACGAATGCAATTTTATTTCAAATTCTCTAATATTTGGATACAGGTGAATATAATCGAACATTCTGAGTGGTTTTTAAAACATGTTAAAGGTGCCTTTACATACGCTTTAAGGCACACGCGTGTTGCTTCATTACAAGGGATTAGGACCATTAGTAGTGTACTGGTTCACAAAGCTGTCTTTGATGCAAATGGTGTTCCATTAACAATTTCCATATGAATCACATATAATAACATGTACTTTGCCCCTTGCCATAAATTAGCTGTGATACTCAGTGTTCTCTCTAATTTTTCAAGTGTCTGTGCAAACACACAAGCTCCCTGTGCACACTGTGTGCAAAACCAGATGAAATAAATAAATAAATAAATACCGTATTTTCCGCCCTAAAAGGCGCACCGGATTATAAGGCGCACCTTCAATGAACGGCCCATTTTAAAACTTTGTCCATATATAAGGCGCACCGGATTATAAGGCGCATAAAATAGAAGCTATACTGCAACAAACTGAGGTTGACTAGGGTTGCGGTATGCATCCACTAGCCAATAACCAACGAGCCCTCTGTAAACAATCGCGTTTCTCAAACGATCTCCTATAAAATGATCGGAACTGACTATAGTTCGATATAAGGCATTGGTACTACTTACCTATGTTTCCCTTCCATATCGATCCGTAGATTTACTCGAAACATTAACAGAGCAGCCTATTTTGACATGAAATAGCCTGGTACGTATAGTAGCTATCGTTATAGCATTAGCCATCCGCAAAGTCCCACGAGCCTCAGCTTGCAATCTCCCATGAGCCTCAGCAAAGTGTAAACAATCGCGTTTCTCAAACGATCTCCTATAAAATGATCGGAACTGACTAAAGTTCGATCTAGCGCATTGGTACTAGTTACCAATGTTTCCCTTCCATATCGATCCGTAGATTAACTCGAAACATTAACAGAGCAGCCTATTTTGACATGAAATAGCCTGGTACGTATAGCAGCTATCGTTATAGCATTAGCCATCCGCAAAGTCCCACGAGCCTCAGCTCGCAATCTCCCATGAGCCTCAGCAAAGTGTAAACAATCGCGTTTCTCAAACGATCTCCTATAAAATGATCGGAACTGACTAAAGTTCGATCTAACGCATTGGTACTACTTACCTATGTTTCCCTTCCATATCGATCCGTAGATTTACTCGAAACATTAACAGAGCAGCCTATTTTGACATGAAATAGCCTGGTACGTATAGCAGCTATCGTTATAGCATTAGCCATCCGCAAAGACCCACGAGCCTCAGCTCGCAATCTCCCATGAGCCTCAGCAAAGTGTAAACAATCGCGTTTCTCAAACGATCTCCTATAAAATGATCGGAACTGACTAAAGTTCGATCTAACGCATTGGTACTACTTACCTATGTTTCCCTTCCATATCAATCCGTAAATTTACTCGAAACATTAACGGAGCAGCCTATTTTTAAATGAAATAGCCTCGCGGGTACAACAGCTATTCGGTGACGCCCCCTGACTACAGTTGCCGTAATGTTGGGAAGCGATGCGACCTTGTAATTTACTAGTCGTACTAAAACGTACTGAAACATTTTGGCAGAGCACTGTGTACAACCAGTATGGATCAACAAATTCATCAATTGATCCATATATAAGGCACACTGGACTATAAGGCGCACTGTCGGCTTTTGAGAAAATTTTTGGTTTTTAGGTGCGCCTTATAGTCCGGAAAATACGGTAATTAAAAACTAAATAATTAAAATATTGTCAATGAGAACTTTAACTTGCTTGGGGTCGGATTTTACTCGTTCCTTTTCTGTCGGTCTTTTGCGCTCTCTCGCAATAATGTACCGATCCCCTGTCCCATCTTGAGTCTTTGTACAATTCCAACAGCTTTCAAATGACATTTCTGCTGAATATGACGCTTGAGGTAGTCCAACTTCCATTTCTTCCATAATTCTCCCTCCGTAAACTCGCCCGCCACTTCGGCTTCACTGCGTGTTTTGCAGAGGAGACCTTTCTCATTTGAAAAAGAGAACATCTCACTCAGTTTCACCGTTTCCTCTTGTCATTGAAGACACTCCGACAGCCATTCAATCATAAAAGAACTGCCGCATCTCTTATTTATTTTGGCTTGGCGAGTGGATATGTCGCTGCTTGTTCGTTTCGCCATGATTAGCTAATTTAGCATTTGCATCGCTTGACTCTGCCGCACTGTCGTTAGCTAGCTAACCTGCGCGGCACGGATGGGCAGAACACATGTTCAGGCACTGTCAATCTTATGATTGGCTATGTAGCCTAAGTGAACCATATCATATCATTGGCTGGACACCTGTCAATTACTGATTTACACTACAAAAAGGCACAGAAAGAAAATCATTCGTCCACTTAATTAGATTAGAATAGATTAAGTCTAACATTAAATATTAATCAATCAGTTTATGCAGAATTTTATTTTGTGCGCAGAGACTGCGCGACCAGTGCGTAATTGCACAGCTGCGCAACTTAGAGGGAAAACTGTTGATACTCCAGATCATGCTTATTGTTGTTGTGCGCACCTGTGATTTGTCAGCCTGTAACAACTCTGTCAGGGCTTTCCTTATTTGTACTTTCTGCACTGTAATATGGACACTATATTTTGGCCTCTTTTTTTAACCCAATATACAGTAGAGCAGGGGTGTCAAACTCATTTTTTTCGCGGGCCGCATTGTAGTCATAGCTTCTTTCGGAGGGCCATTATGACTGTCAACCCAAATAAATGTATGAGCACCTCATATTATACCCGGTAAAAGCTCCAAAACAAACTGACAAATAACTCATTTTCAAATCAGATGAGTAAAAACTGGTCAAATATTTAAAAAAAAGCTATTATTAAAAGTAACGACAATTTGCAATTCAAGTAATGACACGAATTTGATGCACAATTTGTCTTCGCGGGCCACATAAAATGATGTGGCGGGCCGTATCTGGCCCCCGGGCCTTGAGTTTGACACATGTGCAGTAGAGCAAGTGGAACTGGGAGTAATACTCCCATCGTCACCAAATCAGTATTATTCTGA